>NW_014040285.1:80771-86038 GCF_001186125.1 Sphaeroforma arctica JP610 | reverse complement strand
TATGTATGTATGTTATTATATACTATATATATATTATATATATATATATATTATATATATATATATATATATATTTATATATATATATATATATATATGTGTGTGTGTGTATGTATATGTATATGTGTGTTTGGGGTGTGGTTGTGGGTGTGGGTGTATTTTGAGATTTCAATAGTTTTTAATACTGGTAAAACTTCCATATCTGAGCGGTCTGCGAACATCCCGGCTGGATACCTTCTCCATCCTAGACACGGGATTGAATCTTAGACCGTGTGTTATAGTGCCTATTCAACCATACACCGTATTTCTTTATTTCTTATTGCTTTCTGGGAAAGTAGCGGTGATTGCACTGTTCTAAGTTTGGCACCCTTGGAAGTTTATTGATTACAGTTCTAAACCATGTCCGAACGGTCTCTAAATAGTTTAGTTTATTTCTTACAGATTTATGTTTAGATATCCGATATGAAGAATTGATGGGTATGACCTTGCGTGAATGCGACTTTGGTCGCAGAATGTTTTTCGCCGTGGTATTCGGAATGCTCATCGGTTACGAAAGGAGGTATGTGGGTGGAGGTAGAGGCATGCAGATGAACAAATATCCTGTATTGTGTTTTTATGCGGGTATAGCCAAGGTATTTCATTTCCCTTTGCGATAAGTCAGTGCTAATCGTTTACGTGCAGGGGCGTCTACCAGAGACTGCCGAGTATCAACAACAACTTCTTGATTTCTCCTTTATACTTGTGAATGTCCGTTTTTCATTAAAATTAGATAAGCGACGCTGCGTGGACATTGAGTACTATCTGTTTCGTTTCTGGTTTATCGACGCAATCAACTAGAGCCGTTGTCATTTTCTAAATGGATTTTGAAACTGTTCTCTCAAAATCTCGAATTCACTCTCACAGGTCTCCGGAACGTGCCGCCGGTATCAGGACGATGTCCCTGACAAGTTTAGGCTCGTGTTGTTTTACGTTGTGCTCGATGTTTGCCTTCACCACTGGTCCTATGGCGTGGGATGCGTCGCGTGTGTCTGCGGCCATCCCTAGCGGTGTAGGTTTTCTGGGTGCCGGACTTATTTGGAAGGGCAGCAGTCTGGATGGTAGCTCGCCACAGGTACATGATATGTGGGTCCCCCTCACCATGTGTGCATTATATTAGGGGGGGGGTTGTGTGTTTTGTCATGTTTCTCATGCTAGATGTGAGTGCTATTGTAGCTGCCTTCTGTGCATCTATGAAGACATATCACATCTACATGATTAAATATAGACACATTGCACATCTACATGATTAATATACTCACATTACACATCGAATAAAACACTGCACTCGGCAGGTCCATGGTCTCACAACAGCCGCGTCGGTATGGCTCAGTGCTGCGGTAGGAACGGCCGCCGGGGGTAGAATGTACTTTGTGTGCACCTACGTGGTGTGTTTACTGATGGTAATACTCAGATTCGCCCCACGATCTGGCAATATGGAACATGACGATGAGGACGACGATGAGGATCAATACGAAAGGGAAAGCGATGAAGAAGCGGGTATTGCAAATGGACTGGAAAGCCTTGGCTACGTCACCTCGGCTACGGAGAATACAGCCTTGTTGAACGGTTCAGGTGAGTGTGTGCAATATATATTGGTGTGCGATTTTAAGCTACCCTGTTTGTATCGATTGCTTTCAAACGCCCTGTATCTTGTTCATGGCATGAACTTAACTGCTGCAGAGATGCAAAGTTGACGATTGCTAGTTGAGGGTATTTGGCGATTTGATTGATAATTCCAAAGCGAAGGCGTTATTAGTGCTGATGTACGCACGAGTCGTGCAGTTTGTGTTGTAAGTCGCCAATCACTTGCATAGACATTTGAATACTAGCTATATATATTATTTTTCAGGCCACGCTAGATTGAGTGCGCGATCTATTGATTCTTCACTACTGTGAAGCTTCGATTTACTCAGAGCTGAGGTGGTCATGCATATGTTATGTTCATTTCATACTCGAGTCGTTCACTAATCTATGATGTATTTTTTCCCTTTATAGATTCTGGACAATCTCCTCGCAATAGTATATCAGGCATGAGCCAAACGAAGTCCAGAAGGCGCAGAAGTAGAGGTCACGCGGGTGGCAGTATATATAAACCGTAAATCGAAGTTTCCTTATAATAAAAACTGGCCATCCTACTTTTTGCAATACATATTTATTCCCTCAATTCCATTGGCTTTTTGTGCATTCAAATGTAGCGTGTAAAAGTCTCGAAATTTTTCATGATTGCGTTCTCGCGCGTCGCCTGCCACTGGACAATATATCTACTTAGAGACGATCTACTATGATATGCAGCACTAGTTGCAAATGGTTATTGGAAAAGCAAATACCTATTTCTACTGTATTTTGGCCGATCATATACAAATCTTATCGTTTATGATCTGAGTACACCAATCGCGCGCCTTTTAAGTATACATACACACTATCTGGGACACTTACACATGAACAAACCCAATCTGGTACTTCACAGATTTTCAACCTTCACTCAAAATTCTAGTGAGATATGGTGGACGACCTTTAGGTTCTCGTTTAAAAAAGCGACGGATTGAGATATCAGCACCAGCATTTGAAGATAAAGCCCATGCTCAATTTAAAAGCAGACATTAGTTTCAATCAAACTCACATGTCTGCCTGGAACGGAGCAGTTGCTTAAACCGTAATACCCGCAAAACAAAGATTTGAGTGCGTTTCAATTTCGATGTTGCTGTGGGTGTGGAAAATACGTTGAGAGCTCACAGATGGTTATAGCAATGCCTCCGCCAGTTCAGTGTTTCATACTCACACCTTGCGATCGAAATGAGAACACACACCGTCATTTATCTTTATATTATATTTGTATTTATTAATATTTACTAGTTTCAAACTTTACACATCTAGAGGTTTTTCATTAGGGCAGGGTGTATCAAAATGGACCTCGTCTTTAGGTGCTACGGCTACGAATCCGGTGGCCGCAATGGCTGCCAAAAATGTGAGGCCGAACGCTACACCAAAGCAAATGAAGCTCCAATCGAGATGGAAGTTGTCTTGAACAGTGTAGGTGGTAGCTGGTCCTTCTCCAGTACCGTGGTAAACCCCGCCAATGATACAGCCCATTGTAATTGACTCGAATACCACGGTTGTCCATAAGAAGCCTACAGACATTTTGTCCGCAGCGGAGTACTTAAGGCCAGACAACAACATAACCATGGCCGAACACAGGAAAATCATCGCAATAACCATAAATGAACGGGCCGAGATAAATGCAGCACAGCTGTAGGGGCGAAGAGGAAAGCGGGTGAGTACACGTGTATATAAAATAGTCCCTCACATGGCAACACCGTATTGCTGGTGGCACGTCAAACATACACTGAGGTCAAAACTTACTTGTCGATTGCTCCATATCTCGTCGCTGCGCAGTACAATTCATCGCCGACAAAATAGCATAAGTTTGTGTCTGTGTAGCACAATAGAAATGTTACCGTTAACGTTGCACGTCTGCAAGTAAGGAAGATTGAATAACTTCTATAAGATTCTGTCATTTTAACAGTATACGGGCGTCACATAAATTCTGTATACATAGCTCTGAAAGATTCTATATGCACATGCTGCAATATTCGACGATCGATGGTACTCCGCGCAAAACTATTACTTTATAAAAAAATTATGAATGATGTTTACACTGTGAAAGCGCCCATATTGTTCACATACAACGGAGACAGTTATGCATACGCTCACCATATCCCATGTGCACTTTAAAACCGTACAATCTTTCATATATTATCAGATTACTCATATACATCAATTAAAACAAACTTACTGCATGAAGCGGTAATGTATGCACATCCGAACTGCTCTCCGGTGGACGTGTATTCGTAGCAACCAGTCCAAAGTCCGAAGTGGGAGGGGTAAACATAGCCAGGGGTACCCGATGTGTTGTTTGTGCCATTGTCGACGACTCCGGGCGTCAAGTTACTGTCAACACCTATCCAGACACGAGTACACGCCCTGCAAATTTAAAAAAAAATCGAAACCAAAATCAGCGAGCAACTTAAGGTGGTGTTCGACAGGCATACGAGGGTCTTTAGAATCTCAAGCAACACGTCAATCAAAAGTTACTTACCCTACAAATAGTAGACAGAAAGCTATTGTTGCGAGGAGCGCGGGAAGAGAGAAAAGTGAGGCCTTCATTCTGAAATATATTTGGCGGATAATAATAGTGCAGTAGCGGATATGTGGTATGTAGTTAGTATATGCTGGGCTTTTATACTGTTCTTAGAAGCCGATTACCAGTTTGTTTGGCCGGAGGAAACTTGAAATCAATATTTGGCTAATACACGCCACTGCCACTATACCACTCCACAATCGCTCAAATTTTCTTGCCCTTGCCGCCTTCCGGCCTTCTGCTTTCCGCTTGGTTTGGTACCCAAATCCAATGGCCGGTGCCTAACGCTTGTGTAATCTAATGTAAACCTTTGAGATTTCGGCTCAGAGCCTTTCATGTGATTCACACGATGTTACATGGTATTTACAGATATTAATTCTTTTGTGGTATCATATGTGGTATAAAATATGAACTATATATATTTACATAGATGTCATAGAACAATATGATAAAATAATCTTTACATAGCCTTCTATTTTAGTATTTTTTTATCAAAATGTCACGATGTAACAATACATTGGAATTTTTTGGAAGATAAACACTGATAGGACCCAAAAAAACAGGCTTTTTTCAGTTTTACTTATTGATACAGTAAATATTTACATAAATAATGTCTCTCTCTCTCTTCTTCTTGTGTTGTGTTGAGTGGAAACCGGTTGTTGTTGTTTTTCTACCACAAAAGCACACTCTTTATTTATTTTAGTGTCCTTCCAGAAAAAGACTTTCAACTTTCAAGACCAATGTTAGATGTACACAAAACATTGTACATAATACCTAATGATAATCCTTTAAAATATATCGTATAAAAAAATGCTCTCGGCCCCACTGACTGACCGTCGCACCCGAAATCAGGGGCCAGACCCCAGGGATCTCAAAAGCAGGAAACCTACATACCACAATAACCAGACCCATCATCAGTCCATCACCATTCACCAATTCTGAAATTCACCATTTCACCAAGTTCCTGAGTTCCAGAGTTTCTAACACTCAATTGGGCCAAAATAGTTGTTCCCGGGGTTTCCAGAATCCCGAATCCAGACTTCCATAATCCACAATGTGACATCATGTGTCAGGTTTTCGGGGGGGGGGG
>NW_014040285.1:76975-80229 GCF_001186125.1 Sphaeroforma arctica JP610 | reverse complement strand
GGGGGGGAGTCACACATACATATTTTAACTCTCAAGTTCTCAACTCACAGCCTTCCAGCCTCATAAGTCACAGACTCACAGCCTTCCAGCCTCATAAGTCACAGACTCTCACAGCCTTCCAGCCTCACAGGAGTGAGGACTGAGTAGTCAGTCTCAGACACACAGCAGTGCAGACTGACGACTGCAGCACTCCCGATGAGTCTGACTATGTATTTATTGACTCTGAGACCTGAGTCTGTCTGAGACAGTCCTGAGAGCATACTAGCTCTTGAGGAGGTTGAGAGTTCGGATTTTATTGGCTGACAACTTGTTGCTCTTGATGGTGATATAAATAGCGTTTGACATTATTCAAACAATGCTGGTATGTCAGTCTGTCAAAGTGACAATGACTTGTCATGCATATGTACTCGATTCGTTGGATTATTTTATTTTATTTTTCTTTAAAAAAAACAAAAACACGACAACATAACAAATAAAATAAAATTGTAGAATCTGGTTTTATTGTACATAAATAAATACCTAGAATATTTCATGAAACCTTTCAGAGTATCCGTGGCAGAAAATAGAATAAACATTTCTTTTAAAAACCTTCTGAACTTTTGTTTTTGAAAATTGAATGTATTGTAGCTTCTGCCGCTGTTGACTGTGGAGTGTGGTCTGTCACAAAAACCCTCTATTTTAAAATAAAATAACTAGAGATAATGTTTTGAAATAATATGCCTGACCGAACTATTTACATCAATTTCTGAAAGGAAGTCACCAACGGTGCAAGTGGGGTCCTGGACCCCTTGGACTCCATGAATCCTGATGTCCTGCTGGGCAGGGTGTCAGTGGCCTACTGCGTGCTGGCTTCTCTCTCTCGCTCTCTCCCTCCCACAAACTTCTCTACTCTCTACTGCTGGAGAGTGTATTTACTATTTAGGCCTGCAGGAGTGTAAATGGGGCCTCTCTCTAGTGCTCTACTAGTCTCTAAATATTATGCAAATTGAATCTGATATCAGCTGGTCTGGTATACGACATCATATTTCGTTGTGAAGATGTGTCGAGACCGTCGGAAACTAGATTGCTACCCCGACATTACAGTCAGAAGCCTGATATGAGCAAAAATACATATCGCGACTGGTCGGGAACTAGTTTGTTATGAAGTTATGTTGTCGTTTACCAGGTTACGATATCAGCTTTTTTTTTAGTCAAAACAGAGAAACAGTTTTAACGCTGATACAATTGTCGATGGAACTGACTGGCACTCACTCCACTGACAAATATCGACAGCAAAACACAATTAGAGACATGTATGATGTAGGAGGAGACTTGACTACTTCAAAACAAACATTCACTTCAATATCGGCCATCAGTTCCACGCAGATTGTCTCGAACAATCCGCTCTCTCTCTCTCCCTGTCTTTCTCTAGAGCCCCTAGAGTCCGGTCAGTCTGTCACAGTTTACTGTCGCTAGCCTGGTAGATGTGGATGTGTATTTTCCCATTATTCTATACCAGAAAGTTTGTTCATAGGGCACATGCGAGGCAGGCTGACCCTTGAACGATATCGGCAAGCCTAAGCATCTCAAATAGAAAAATAATCTTCAGTGCGAAACTAAAGCTATTAGCTCGCAAACGCACACCTATGTTTTCTTGTCAATCAAACTGCTCAATGCTATCGAGTATATCTGACTGAGCATCTGCAATGCTTAATGTTATACTCCTTCCTGGCCCGTCGTCGTCGAGGTTTATGGTTCCAGTTGAAGAAATTGTGTGTTTGCGCGCACGCGGCCGTATACTCTGCCCTGACCAGGTGCTCATTCGGGTCAGGAATTGAGCGTGGCCTATAGTGATAAGATTAGACCAGGAAAGTTAATATCAGGCTTTGGTGCGTGATGACAATACGGTATAAGGTGTCAATTTAAGGGTTGCGTTATATCGATACTGCATCACATCGTGGCATAGCATTTTAGGTTGGACAAAGTTCGTTGAATGCATCCTTCGAGCGAGAGTGCGCACGTCGTGTGTATATGCGCGCGAGTGTGTATGTGGGAGGGGGGGGGGGGGATTAACGGTTCCAACTGCCCTTATCGGCACTTGTATGACATCATACTTGCAGATAGAACTCCTTTCTGCAGTAATTATTGATACGTTTAATACGACGCAGTATAATACAAACGGAACAAACAGAGCTCGTCGATACATCTTGAGCATAGACTTTTCAACCATTTCGTAGCCTAAATTATGGTGAGAGTATGATAGAAGACTCACCCAAATTCAGAAGTGACTCGTACTCGGGGCTCTTACAGATCTCGTCCACATATGTCAACCCATGGAGCAAGAAATCATCTCTACGTACGCCGTATCCTGTGCGGTTGAGTACGCGTTGACAATGGTGAGTCTATGCGCTGTTCGTGTGCGTAAGATAAATAGAACACCTGATGTGCTGTTTAACTCGAATAAACAAACCAAAAGAGCGCAGTACGGTAGCAACCCTCAATGTCCAATCCGAATATGTAATTGTGACATGGGTCAAAGTGTTTGGCACGGTGTCGGTTCCCTGTAAGCGAACCAAAGACGAAACAATCCTTACCCAACATTGAGGTGGCATGATGAGGCGATGGTTGCATAAAACTCAGTGCCGTCTCCAAATTCTGTGTTTCGGCCCGTGCGATGTCGTACCTGTGATGATGTTTTTCAAGTATATGTAGAAGCGTACATCATTAAATTTCTTTATTTGTGTTAAAGGTGATGGTGTGCCAATGTCTGCTACGATTTGCATGTCTACTCTATATTCTGTACGGACACATAGCTGGGATAAGCCGGCACACTTCGACACTTATACTTGCAAACCCCTAGCCAGTAGTTGTGCGACATTGGATAAATACCGGAAAAAAATATGCTAGTCTATGCAGATAGCTTCTGTAAACGGTACACAGCTTCCTACTGACTATGCAAATATTCGAGCTTCTATGTGGTAAAGCTTATATTTATATTCGCCAACAAAATTAAAGAGAAGGCCTTTAGCAGTTGCCATTTTGAAAATATATTGGATAGCCATACATACCTACATAAGAATATGAATGTGCATTTACATCACAGGCTGGGTGCCTTTCACGGCAGCCCAATTCATCCAACCTAACCAATGTACTAGACTCGCACACACATGATATATATATATATATATATGTATATATATATATATATATATATATATATATGTATGTATGTATGTATGTGTGTGTGTTGTGTGTGTGTGTGTGTGTGTGTGTGT
>NW_014040285.1:70669-73492 GCF_001186125.1 Sphaeroforma arctica JP610 | reverse complement strand
TTTATATCCTACAGTCTTGAATCCTGCATCTTGAATCCAAATATCTTATCTAACCATCAATTCTATATACAAAAATCATATTCCATCTTCAAGTCTATATCCAACGCTTAACCAATACCTTATTCGATATTCTCCGCAACGTACCTTGCTTGCCAATGTGCGCGTAAGCCACTCTCTTACTTCAGTCACTTTCTTGGCGTGTACAGCCAAGTCTTCCGTTCTCGTTGGCGCGTGTCGGTCTATCCACAGCTGCACGTCCGGTCCTACCTGTGCAAACAAGTATGTAGAGTCCGATGTTTGAATGACTATCTAGTACTTGAACACATGAAGTTGTACACACTTCTCCTATATCTGTGACGCAAAGGATTGAGGTTTGCTTTCGTATTTGATCGAAATTCTTGAGTTCAATAATACTATCCATCTTCACGCATTACGGGTAAATTTCCAGGCGATATATGAGTGTGCACTAGTATTCTACCTATTGCGCCTAACAAAGATGGTCGCTATGACACTTTTACACCAAGTGGAATCGAACCTACATGAATTTACCCTTCAAATAGTAGGCAGATTTATGGTAGATCCATCAGTCCCCTCCCTACCATAGACAGGGGGGTAGGTTCATTAACAATGGCACATCCGGTCACTGTACAGCCGATCAGTGTGTTTATATATACATACTGGTATAATAATATGAACATATTTCTCAGTTCCCTCGTGCGGAAACTCTTTGAGCGTGTATCATTTAATCTCATACTTTCGATTGCAATGTGTCATAGACGAGCTACGTTCGTATCAAATGCGAAGCCACAACAGTGCTCTACTCGATTGGTTTTAAGGTTCCATGACAGCACCTAATCTAACCGCCTACATGCCAACGTATTTCTAAGAGGGTTACCTAAATACATATACATTGCTCAGCCAACTCGAATCTCTACTGCTCAGTCAACCCGAATCTCTACATAACTAGATAGTGCGATAAAGCCAACCTGAACTGGTTTCTCCTCGTGCTTCACAACACGCTTAACAATCTTTTTCGGCAAGGCGGCCTGTGAGGTGAATGCAGATTCGCCCCAACTGTCATCACTATCGCTGTCCAATAAACTAATTACCTGCGTGACTTTCCTCGTTTTCTTGCGACCTAAGACCAGACAGTTGAATATACAGAAAACATAGCAAAACCAGTAGCCGGTGTGAGTGAAAGTACGTTGCACTATGCAAGAGCATGCGTACAATAATAGTCTGGGATGTCTACTGGGGACTTAGAAGTAGGTAGGGAAATTGCATGCTAACTGTTGCGAACTGAAAAGGAACGAGTTTTTCGGTTCGTTGCAGCTGTAGCTAAAGAGAGAGAATCCCTAGTGCAGTCACTGTAGGCTATCCAAACCTATGACTACTAGGGTTCAAGTCCACTAGCTGAGATTTTCTTCCCAAGTGTGATCTTTGGCATAAACTCCCAGCTCTCAGACTACGGGTAGTAGTTTTGAGTCAGTGTGCGTTCTACAGAGTGAACTCTGCATAATTAAATGCCGGAGACGGCCATTCGCAGTAGTGATTATTGGCAGCAATGATAAACTTGATCCCCCCTTTCTTTCTGCTGAGTGCATGTACGGTCGCTCTAGGTACTGGAATAAACTATCAGCACTAAAACACCCGTGACATTCGTTTAACTCGTTACTCGCACACATACCACCGAGCTGTGTGGTCTCATGCTTGGCCGTACTGGAATGCGCCGCGGCGGCTCGTGTTCGCTAGAATGGTGTGTAACAGGAAGAATGAGACAACAGATGCGCAGTATGGATAGCTGTACTGATGGTATGGTGCTGTGGTGGGCTACATAATAAATAAGCTACATGCACGCTTATTGTTATTGGAATGGTGTGCCACAAGTGAACGAACGAAGACACCTTGGATGTGCAGAATGTAAACTAGCGTAGAGAACTTATCGCTGTGATTGGCTACACGTCAGTCAAGCCAGAGCCACCACTAATGTGCTGGGCCGGTGTGCAACCAGGATACGAACGGAAAAGTATGAATACATGGTACAGAGAGCTCTGCTGACAGCCTGGGGTTGTGACCGACTAAATAACAACTTAGCTAGGGCTGTATTGTGTCTAATGTGTTGAAACGGTGTTTAACTACGGGACAAGGAAAGCATGGATGTGAGGCACGGATCACAGCACAGATGGTCTGTTTGTGTGACCGGTTGCTTAGCAGCTAGGTCAAAGACACCCTGACGAGTGAATAGACAAATGATTGGCCGCATAGCAGATAAGCTAGAGCTACCCCTGCACGAGAGTGCAAATACATGATTGGATACATGACAGCATCAATTAAGCCACCCCCAACGTGTGTGCAAACACATGATAACCTGTGAACGAGAGTACAGATACATTCTTAGATACATAACAGCATGAATAAAGCCGTTCCTAGCGTGTGTGCAAACACATGAGAACCTCTAAACGAGAGTACAGATACATTCTTAGTTGCATAACAGCATGAAGAATAAAGTCGTCCCTAGCGTGTGGATAAACACATGAGAACCTCTAAACGAGAGTACAGATACATTCTTAGTTACGTAACAGCATGAATAAAGCTGTCCCTAGCGTGTGGATAAACACATGAGAACCTCTATATATATATATATATATATATATATATATATATATATATATATATATATATATATATATATATATATATATATACATATATATATATATATAAACGAGAGTACACACATATGATTAGATACCGAGTACCTCTAAACGAGAGTACACACATATGATTAGATACTGAGAACCTCTAAACGAGAGTACAAACATA
>NW_014040285.1:50209-52260 GCF_001186125.1 Sphaeroforma arctica JP610 | reverse complement strand
GTCACTGACAGTCATTGTCATCGAGGTATGCGACTGGGGGCATGTGTTCTACTATGCATGTTGTGCGGATGACTATATCACTGACAGTCATTGTCATCGAGGTATGCGACTGGGGGCATTTGTTCTGCTATGCATGATGTGTGGATGACTATATCACTGACAGTCATTGTCATCGAGGTATGCGACTGGGGGCATGTGTTCTGCTATGCATATTGTGCCTTCTGTTTGGTCTAGGGATTTGGCTCTCTCTAGACTGAAGTACCGCGAATCTAGGCGCTATTCTGCTGAATTGTAAAGGCTGATATGTGGCATCTCTGTCAAAGCTGATGTTGGCGTTCGAGCTGTATACATTGGTCGTGAACTTCATACCACTCCAAAGCAAGTGTAGTTCCCATTCATGCACAGGCGAGCTATCTCAACCTTGGGCTGTACTTCCCTCCACTCGTGTATTGTGTGTGCGTGTTCTCTAAGTCGTAGCGTCACATAGCAACACTTGCTTATTGCTCGTGTAACGTTCATGTGCACGACAGACATTCAGCAAACGACCTTCAATCCTTTCACCGTCATTGAAATCCTCCCTTACTTTCACTTGATGACACAACTTGTCGAGTCCATGCCCAGCTCTAATGCTGCTATGTATGTGTTTCTCTTTGGACTTCACACACTCAGACAACGAATAATGTGTCATTCGGTTTGCCGGTGATGATGACGCTTATGATGGCCAAATGGGTTGGTGACATTTTCAACGAAGGTATGTTGATTCCCCTGTGAAGTTTGTCAATAAGGTCGTATGCTCCCAACGTATTTGTACATGTTTTGTGGCCATACGTATATCGTTCCCAGTCTCAGGAGTGTCGATGGCATTGGTTCGGTTTCCTGTATAAAAGTTTCCTCGCCTGTCTCAGATGTATAGGTTTGTGCAACATAGTGGTTAATCTCTATATACGCCATTGTTAAGATGCAATTGTGATCCATATGTTTATATATCACGCCTGTTCACAGATGCACGTCTTTCATTCTTGATGCGCGGTTTTGCCTTTCATTCAGATGACTTTCCTCGCAAGTAATCCTAGCCTGTCCCCAACAACAGGTTTATATGACATACACATCGAGCTCAAACAAATCCCTCTGCTGGAGTGGGAGCCCCCTAAAGAAATGATGACCTTCTACGCCGCACAAGTACGTACCATAGTCTGGTTGCTTGATGTTTACGATGCGTTGGATCGTAAATACGTTGCAATTACACAGACATGACACTCCCTGGACGTCAAGTATAACGTTGATCATCATTTTTGGTTACGGAGTGAATTTAGATATGCAATTTTGTCCGCTTATGAATACATCCATGTAGGTATGATATTTTAGTTATTATGTAGTAGACAAGGTCTTGGTCCAGTGTGTGTTGAATAATTCGAAATCATCGATATCAATAGTGGAACTTTGTTTTTATCATTCACTCCAGCTATAAGAGAGTATATGTATTCACATTGGGTAGCGCGATACGTTTTTTTTTGTTTTGCTAAATGGTAGCAATTAGTAGAATACCCTTAGCAAATGGCCAACATATGTATGCTTGCTTTCTAACCTTCATCTGGTATCGAAAGCAATAGACCCTGCAACTCCTACGCAACCAGCGACTGCTTGGCACTAAACAGTGCAGGCAAGACTACACTCTGGTCAGGCATATATTACTGACTCATTCTGGTTGTTACGTTCCAACTACAGGTGATGACGAAGAATCCTCTGACGATCGAAGAGGTCGATCGGGTGTCAGAGATCATTCATGTTCTGAAGGTGAGCCAGTTTGTGAATATACTATTGTAAACTAAAATCAATGGATATGTATCCTGCTGCGAGGGTCCTGCCTGACATCTGAATGCGGATTGCGTTGGCACCCTCGTATTGTGTTTGCCTACTTAAGTACACAAAAACACGTGCCTTCGTATTTTTATTCATAGTGGTCAAAAATCACATGTTACTGTATGACCATATATATACATATATATATATATATATATGTCTGTGTGTGTGTGTGTGTATGTATGTATGTA
>NW_014040285.1:33545-49876 GCF_001186125.1 Sphaeroforma arctica JP610 | reverse complement strand
GTGTGTGTGTGTGTGTGTGTGTGTGTGTGTGTGTGTGTGTGTGTATATATATAAATCGTTTTACAATCAGCCAACATTATATATGTGATCGGTACCATTTTTCAAAATGTAATGACGTATTCAATTTCACTGTATTGTCCATATGTATCGCGTGGGCTTGCAATATAACTTGTGTGCGAGAACTTATATCGACAAGTATATATAAACAAAATACATACCGCTGGAACGACAGTACGATGGACTCTATTGTAGATTGTATATGTAGAACGTATCGCGGTAAATTTACCAAATGAAACATTATAGTACTGTACTAGCCTTCTTTCGTCTGATCTGTATAGTCCACCATACTGCCGGACATCCACGCACATTATAGTATCCTATCGCGTTTGTACTTGTTCAATATGAAAGCTTCCCAGACAAATTCGCATGCTGCTATCGATGGAGTACCCGTACTTGCTCGCATCCGTCCAATGTGCTTGTCCTTCATTTGACCACCCACCATATATGCCACTCAAATAGTGCAGTACCTTCACTCATCTGCAATCGTTCATCCGTCTCACCAATCTATTTACAGACCACCGCGCATGCGGCTTACCCGGTGGTGGTGCCTAGAATCGACAACGAGGGTGTTGTGAAGCATAAGCTGGTAGGAATCATCCTGCGTTCACAGCTTGTGGTGCTGCTCAAGCACAAAGCCTACGGAAAACTCGTGGGCGGAGGGGTTGGAGAAGGCTCGGTTGATGCTCCCATTATAAGCTACGAGGTGTGTTTGCAATGGTTGATGTGCCCTCATTAGATCGGGTTTTATTTAAGTTTTGGTAGGGGGGTTGTTGTTGTTGTTGTTGTTGGAGTGTGGGCTTAGCTGTGCGAAGTCATCATACTATCGTAGCTTTTGCACTACCTTGTTCGAATTTCATGTGAAGTTGATTATTATTTATGATGAGCATGTGAGTACAGCTATTAGACACCCCACAAGGCGTACTACCTCACACCGTACACAGAGTAAAATTCGAGTTCAGCATGTTACATATCTAAATAAGTCTCTTTTATTAGAATAGCTCCTCATCTCACATTTCGATGTACTCCTTTGCTCGCAGACATTCATCGCCGATTACCCGAGATATCCAAAACTGGACCAGATTGAACTCCCCATTGACGACGGCCAGTTGTTCATGGATCTGACCCCTTATATGCACCCGTGTCCATACACGGTGTTGCACATTGCGCCTCTGCCGCGTGTGTTTAATTTATTCAGAACTATGGGCTTGCGACAGCTGCCGGTGACCGACAGAGATAACAATCTGCTGGGTATTGTGACGAGGAAAGATCTCACGCACTTGGTAAGTGGTTGTTCACGTGTACGGAAACGGTGGAAATGAGTGGTCTATTACGTAGGTGCGTAAAATCACGGGTCCTGTTCTATTCAGGCGCATTTAGGCATAATGTGACACACTTTGTAGGGAGAAGAGTGTGCATACGCATGTTCTTTGATGGTATGTGTGTTTGTTTTGTGGGTGTAAATATACTATCACTGAGGTAGCTATAGTGAGTGCGTCAATTTCGCTTCTGGAAACTTACAGCTGAATCAGTTGACTTTTGTCGCCCTTGTAGATAGGCTTACTCGTTTCACATGTGCACATGTAAGGTGCTTGTTCGTACCGCGCGCAAATTCACAACATACCATATCTCCTTTTACAAGCCAGTGGATGTTTATGTGATTCCCGACAGACGAAGCTGAATCCATCTGAAAAGGCAACATATGTCGAATCAGATAGTCTTGACACGTTACACCCTTTGTATTCTCTATAATTCAGGAGTATCTTCATAGTGAAGGGGACTTGGAAACCCGTGGCAAACGTATGGGCATGGATCAGCAAGAGGGTGAAGTTGGTATCCCTGCAGACATGCGCAGTGTCAAAGACTTCCTCATCGCAGAAGGTAGTATTAGATGCACATTAAGTATTTAGTACGACGAGCTCGCACATAAATTTTTTTATAGCAATTCTGTTTTCGGTGCCTATCTTGATATTTGTTGGGTATCTATCAAAAACTAGCTATATTAACCGTTCTGTGACCTTGTATCGCTAGCAGTCGGTCGCACGGGCGTCTCGAATGTGCAATTGCCTGTCAATACAAAAGTGTCTCATGAACACACTACATGTGCATAATAATGTATAGGAATAATATTATTAATTTCAATTCGGGGTAAATTATTATCTTATGTATAGCGTGAGCTGATCGCAGTGACGCTAGGCCTGTGACCGCTGCTATATCGTTGTCTCTCTCGTATAGAGCTGGCAATTCTAATTCGCTTCTTGACTGTATATCTACATCTTTCAATGATTCTAAAACCGCTACGCTGTAATTACCAGGTGATGTGGGTAGTATTCGATCGATGGGACGCGATGGCGCAGGTAGTCAACTATTGCTGCAGTCTATGGGTCTTGGTCTCGGTCAATCTACGGACGACCTGGATGCTGCAGATAACACTCCACTCCTAAACAGAGGTGAGTGCGCCATAGCATCGAATTTTGCAAATGGAGCTTTGGATACTTTTCCATTGGGCGAAATATCTGAGTACCTATTTCTGAGTCAGTCAAGAGAGATTATCATGTCTGGTATTAAATTATGTGCAACGCACTACTGGGGCATATGAGATCGGATTTTGCATGGAGGTCGCTCTGCCTAAATACTCTGGTCTACACATGTCGGTCATTTTTTAGCCTCGCGGATTCGAGACAGAATAGTCATTGTGTGTGTTAGGTACTGAGCACCAGATCTTACGCCCTATCTTCTAGGGCTACGACATGACTGCTATAAACAAAAGTTGTGGAAACGGGATATGTACTGGATACTGGGTATGAATCTAAGCTGACCTCTTGCAATACACAATTCTATATCCCGTGCCCAGGTACTACACAGCCCGTTTCGAGGAACGTACAGCGATACGGCGGCTTATAAGTCTACTCCTATCCTATACAGTGTCGAGTATATAAACTCGCATTTCCAACTAGGAATTTAATCGAAGTGTAAAATACTATTTGCCAACAATATAACTGTACAGATCAGCTCAGTCGGTATTGGTGTGTATCCAGTGCTGAATCAAATACGAGAAAAAAAATTGAAGCACTTACTCTTGCAACACAGACATGTGTATTGACGTAGCACCCCTATGTCGAAGTGCATATAGTGTGATTGTGTACGATTTGCCTATTTCACTGCCGTTGAAGACACAGGAGGCATAGCAATTTTGAGTCCCATGATATGTATTCTTGTCTAGACAATAGTTTTGACAACACATCAATACATTGATAGTTTGATGTAGTGGCTTTTTAGAGCGAGTATGCTATTATTGACGCCGTACTCTCCGCTAGCAAAATGATAAACGAGGAAGGGCACCGTACGCTACATATTCAATTACAAGACGTTTCATATGGCAACGGAGCAGCAATGATGCCACTACATCAATTATTGCTGTATAGCTTGATTTGAAAATGTATAGCCCCGCCCCTCGCTCTGACCACGGTTCCTAGTCAATCCCTGATATAGGTGCAGAAGATTTGCACCTGCTTTTTGTCGATTTTTGGTTTTCTGGATTTTGATCCGCTGCTCCAAATCGAAAAGTGAATTGTGTCTTGTAGTGATAGTGCCAACCCCATCGTCCTTGCGTAGGAATTCCCTCACATCACGCGCCACCCCCGCTCAGTCGATTACGGTGTTCCGTGCCGTTTCATGCGTTTAATTGTTCCATCCATTGTGCTATCAAATCTGACATTTTTTTCGTCAGCCACAGTGCTTCTCTGTGGCAGTCACAAACGTGCTCGGCGATCACCATTTATGTCAGGAAGTTTTCGACCCGTGGTTCAATTACATAGTGCTCCGTTCCGATATCAAAGCATTCAAATGCAACCAAAACCTACGTATAAAAGGTCATTTAGTTTTTGATATCTGTCAGTAGTGTGTTGTATACACGTGCAGCAGCTGGCGGCAATGTCAGATCCTCGACCAAATACCAAAGCCTTGTGTTGCATTCTTATTTGAGAACTTGTCGTTGCCAATTAGGATTGGAAGCCGTGCTGACCTCTACCAATGCCTATGGTCCGCAGCACAACATACCTTTGTAAATATACCGCAAATTTGACCATTTGGTTGAGCGGTGCTTGTCTAAATAGGACACCTCAGGTGCTCTCGGCTTTTCATATTATCAATAAGCCGAATGCCAAGTCACTACGGGAACTAGATTTTTGTTCCTGGTGATACTCGTCAGCCGGATACATGTATTTGCTAGGATGAAACCGTGGAGCACGTGCGACTGCTGCAGATTGTCAACTACATGTTCCTATAGAAGTGTAACGACCTTATCCGGGCACCAGCATATAGCCCGCAGGTGTTGATTTGACCTCGTGCCGTCAGCGTTGCATACCCACTAGATCTCTGTATATATCCCGTATGTACACTACATATGCTCATAGCTATCTGTAGCATTGCAGCCATCTTACTTTCACTTGGAGGGTCATCATTTAACACCTCACTACTATAGACGAACAACACATTGCCTGGTGAATTGAAGCTGGACTATTGATCGCTAATATAAATTTGTGTCGTATATATTTTTTTGTCGTATACTTACACTTGCAACTCCTTGCTCATAGATGTGCAATTTAGGTGCAAAGATGTGTACTTCCAGGAGCTATGGCCTATAGCTCAGTGTTTTCAGTTTCACACAGTCATTCGCAGCGCACCACTTTCTGCGAAATACTGAGTGTTGTCCACGATGTGAAGGAGCTACTTGTATGACAATTGAGTTATAATAAACGCTCATATTGTACATGTGTGGTACTTCAGTGCAGATATGTAATAGCTACAGTACTCACCAGAACGTGGATGGGTGTAAATATATTATGTCGAGAGAGAAGCACGCTAAGAAGGTACGCACAACATCGAGTCTTACTTTGTAACTCCCACTGTATATCGGTAGGTGGTTGTGTACAAGAATATAGGAACTTAATACCGAAGATGTACTGTGTGTCGATACTTGATAAACTGTAGTGAACGATAACATGCCCACATACGTGGTAAATACCATCGCGTACTTGCACGAGAAGCAACTATGTGCTGACTGGTCTGTTCTCTCACAAATTATAGACTTCTAGCAGAAATACTTCAAGTGATTCTATAAGTTTAGTTACTAGGAACGATAAAACTGTGTGTCAAATACTACCTTTAATCCACTGCTGATGGTGAACCTTGTAGAATTAGGAGCTGATCGTAGCTATACAGGAAAAATAAAGTGGGCTCATAACATACACACTTACAAAGTGATATTATGCGTGGCGATTTACTGTCCATACATCCTATGCAGATTTCAGCACTCACCAAATTATTTTTGAGCTACATAGTGGCTGGAATTGACCAGGATGTTGGTAAAGAATGGAAATTTAGGACACAAACATTACCTCGAGCGAACACAGATGATGCAAAATCCTCGTAGTATGCCTAACTGAACAGCTGATCGTTCCTATATTTGTTCGCATATCCTAAGCAGCGTAGTTTGATGACTCTTGAAGTGTATGGTCACCTCGGGCCCGCCACCGCATGTTGCACGCAAATTGGATTCTCTATGCTAACATGATAACCAACCACCATCTTGGTCGTACAATCGATGACAATGTAAAAAGCCGCTGGCGAGGGTGTATTATATAATCGTAGCATGCTCATCTGAATACTAGAGGTCTTCTGCGTTCGTTTATTGTTTGAATATCCTGAGCAGGATGCGCAGGTGACTCTTGAAGTGTACGATCATCTCGGCCCCGCCAGCCCACACTCCACGCATATTGTATTCGTCAGACTAACATGTTAGACAAACGGTGCAGATACCTCGTCCGCACACGATATTCAATTTTTCCACGACGCCATGACCAATCACCACCTTGGGCATAGACGGAAATCCGCATTACAATTATGTATTGGAAACAAATATGGAGGGTTCGAAAGCTGATGTTCCTGGTGCGGTGGGAATCCAATTGAATTACTCCTATCGACGAGTGTGGAGCAGTGTGGATGTAAAAAAAGGGATACGATTTGTTTGTCTGAACAGGGGAGCCAACATTCTACATACATATTGAAGGACTGTTATATTAAACAGTGTACAGTTTGATGTGAACAGCACAAAAATAAATGAACCGGTGAATTGAGTTTAACTCTCTATTGACTTGACCTTACTTCACTAAAGGCACCATTCTTAAGAAAATTATGAGGAGAAATAGACATAATATTGAGTACATGATTGTATCAACAAGGAAAGCTTTGACAAAGATATATATATCGGTTATTGAGGCCTGTATATGAATTCGGGATAAACATTGAAGTGGGATTCTATAGCTTAGGATTCACTATCGCACTACTACCAATTATTTGCAAGTATATGCGTAAACTGTGTACAGTAGTAGTGATACAATTTACCAGAGACTCTCAACTGCTATGAAGTCAATCTTGTAGGTCTGGACAATAGTTTCCATGCACTGGCTGCGTTTGAGCCTTTGCGGTGACAATAGAGACAGATGTTCGCGTAATAAAATATACATAACACCACACTGTTGACATCGATAAGAGATCATGGAGTTTATTACTGGTTTCCTCGGAGCCTGAAACACATATTATAGCTAAGAATAGACTATCGTGATACCCTTTTATCACTGATTTCCTCCAGAAACATATATTATAGCTTAAAATTGACTATCGCGCTGCCATCAATTTTGTGCAAATAGTTGAACAAACTGTGTGTGATAGTAGTGAAAGCAGTTTTATAGCATAGAATCTCAACTGTTTTGAGGTCACTCTTGCAGGTCTGGACAATAATTTCCATGCACCTGCAGCGTTTGAGCCTTTTCTGGAAGTGCCTTTTAAGAGACAGGTGTACGCGTAGTAAATTTTACACTTTATCACACTATTGACAACGATAAGAGACCATAGAGTTTATCACTGGTTTCCTCGGAGCCATAAACACATAATATATCTTAGTATTGACTGTCGCGCTACTGTTTTATCACTGGTTTCCCCGGAGCCAAAAAAACACATATTATAGCTCAAAATTGACTATCGCGCTGCCAGTTTGAACCTTTTCTGGAAGTGCCTTTTAAAAGACAGATATTCGCACAGTAAATATTTTGCCTTTTATCACACTTTTGACTACGATAAGAGATCATGGAGACCGGAACCTGAAACACATATTCTAGCTTAGAATTGACTATCACGCTACTATTTTATCACTGGTTTCTCTGGAACCAGAAACATATTATAGCTTAATATTGAGTATTGCGCTACTGTCTAATCACTGGTTTCTCCGGAGCCAGAAACACATGTTATAGTTCAAACTGACTATCGCACTGCCAGTTTGAGCCTTTACTGAAAGTGCCTTTTAAGAGACGGATATTCGCATGGTAAATTTTACACTATACCACACTGTTGACTTCGATAATCATGGAGTTTATCACTGGTCTCCCCCGAGCCGGAAACACATAATATAGCTTAGAACTGACAATCGCGCCACTATTTAGTTATCACTGGTTTCCCCGGAACCAGAAAGACATGTTATAGCTTAAAATCGCGTATCGCGCCACTATCAATTATGTGAAAGTTGATAAACAAACTATGTGTACTAGTAGTGAAATACATGTGATAGCTTAGTATCGACTTTCGCGCTACTATCAATCATGTGAAAGTAAATGAACAAACTGTGATATAGTAGTGATAGCAGCTTTTTCATCATTGGTTCCCCCAAGCCAAAAACACATATTATAGCTTAGAATTGACAATCACACTACTATCGGTTATAGGAAAGTATATGAACGAATTGTGTGTGCTGGTAGCGATAGAACTTTAGCATAGCTGTTATGAAGTCAACCTTGCAAGTCTGGAAAATGATTTCCATGCACCTGCAGCGTTTGAGCCTTCTCTGGAAGTGTCTTAAGAGAAAGATGCTAGCGTAGTAAACTATACACTTTACCACACTGCTGACATCGATAAAATATCACAGAGTCTATCACTGGTTTCCCCGGAGCCACAAACACATTATAGCCTATAATTAACTATTGCGCTGCTATTTCATCACTGGTTTTACCGGAGCCAGAAACACATATTTGAGCTTAAATTGACCCGTTACGCTGCCATCAATTTTGTGCAGGTAGTTAAACAAACTGTGCGTAATAGTAGTGATAGCGGTTCAGCATAGACACTCGAATGCAATGAAGTCAATCTTGCAGGTCTGGACAATAGTTTCCATGCATCTGCACTGTTCGAGCCTTTTCGGGAAGTGCCTTTGAAGACAGATATTTGCTTAATGAATTTTACTCTTTACCATACTGTTGAAATCAAAAAATGTCCACAGAGTTTATTACTAGTTTATTCGGACAGCTCTCGCTACTATTTTATCACTGATTTTCATATCTGACAACAACTCGCATACACCTGCAGCGTTTGAGCCTTCGCGGGAAATACTTTCACAGACAACTGTTCGCGTCGTAAATTTTACACTTTACCACACTGTGGACAGCAACGAGAGACCATAGAGTTTGTCGCTGGTCGTCTAGGAGCCAGAAACTCATTGTAGTTTAGAATTGACTATCGCGCTAATATTTTATCACTGGTTTCCGCAAGCCATAAACATATATTATAGCTTAGAATTGACAATCAAACTACTATCAGTTATAGAAAAATATATGAACAAACTGTGTGTACTAGTAGTGATAGCATTTTAGCATAGACCCTCAGCTGTTATGAAGTCGACCTTGCAGGTCTGGAAAATGATTTCCATGCACTTGCAGCGTTTGAGCCGCCTTAAGAGAAAGATGTTAGCGTAATAAATTATACACCCCACACTGTTGACATCGATAAGAGACCACAGAGTTTATCACTGGTTTCCTCGGAGCCAGAGAAACATAGTATAGCTCCGAATTGACTATCGCTACTGTCAATTATGTGCAAGTAATTAAATAAGCTGGCTGTAATAGTGGTGATAGGAGTTTGACACAGACTTTCAACTGATATGAAGTCAATCTTGCAGGTCTGGACAATAGTTTCTGTGAGCCTACAGTGTTTCAGCCTATTCGGGAAGTGCCTTAAGAGACAAATGTTCGCGTACCTCATTGTTGAATCATTAAGACTGTAAAGCTTATCACTGGCGAGCCAGATACACATATTATAGCATACAATTGATTATCGCGCCTACTATTTTATCACTGGTTTACCAGGAGCCAGAAACACAAATTATAGCTTAAAATTGACTATCGCACACTGTTGACATCAATAAGATACCATAAAATTTATTACTGGTTCTCCCGAAGCCAGTAACACATAAGCAACTTATGAAACGATGGCTACCACAGTCGACTGTCAGACCGCCATCGTACATTGCCGAAGAAAGAAAAATATATAGATGGACGATCATGGTTATGATAAATCATATTCGACATTGACAGGTGTTCGGTATGTATACATTCGGGCAAGCCATTTGGCCCCGAGACCTTGGTTCATATCCGACGATATCAACTCGATCGCGTAACGAAAAACGAGGCCAAGGCTCATATTTGTCTACGCAGCTTAATATGGATGTTGCTTGTTTGTCGACGATGGGTAGTCTCGAGCACGATAACCAGGCTGCATAGACGCAGATGAAAATCTTGAAATAATCAAAATCACCCCTGAGGTCGCGTCAAAATATGACAATAGTCCGATCATCAGCAATATATTGGCTAACAATGCCACGCGTCAAACACAAATTTCCATCATAACTTCTCGCACGTAAACGAGAAATAATTGGAGGAGTTGTAGATGTCTACAAAATGTCATATCAACGAATTGCGCACTTCTTTGTAGCAGAACTGCATCATGTAAGGAAGGATTATACACATATACTTTCGAGACCTATATCGCTTTTACTCAACAGTGCTCGGATTGAATGCATACTTCGTTAGACCAGACCTGATACTCTGCCAATCTTTAGACAGCCAGATGGCAGCAGTGTTGGACAAGTCTCTAGAAGCCGGCTCTGGGCTAGTCGTGCCCTATCCTGTTCAAAACTGTGGACTGACACTATCGCTAAACCTATTCGGTCATTGGGAAGCCTATGTATAGGCTAGTTTATAAAATTATGCAGTCCAACTTTAAAATCGGTGCCTTTATTCGCTTTCGATACTGTTTTGGTATCTTTCTTGCCGTCGTATTTTATACTTCCTTGAGAGGTATCGTGTGATGGAAAACAGCGGGTCGGACTATAACCGTAAATTTAGGGGCTTTTCCAACACTGCTTTCAATTGGCAGTCTGTAGAGTTGCAGAGAATCAACCCCGTTATAGAAAGTACGCATATATGTTGACTACTATTGGGTAGAAGGCGATATAGTTTTATTGGTTTTATAGTTATATGACATACGCTTGAAATTGGAAAACACCATGTAAATTGGTATGGCCGAACTTTGCATTGTGAAATTGGTAAAACGAATCAGCAAAAAATGGGAGTTTATGATCTCACCCGCCTTCCTGCATGAAGTATTTGATCTAGGTCGTGTAGGCTAGTTTATAATATTATAGTCCAACTTTAAAATCGGTGCCTTTATTCGCTTTTGATATTGTTTTGGTATCTTTCTTGCCGTCATATTTTATACTTCCTTGAGAGGTATCGTGTGATGGAAAACAGCGGGTCGGACTATAACCGTAAATTTAGGGGCTTTTCCAACTCTGCTTTCAATTGGCAGTCTGTAGAGTTGCAGAGAATCAACCCCGTTATAGGAAGTACGCATGTATGTTGACTACTATTGGGTAAAAGGCGATATAGTTTTATTGGTTTTATAGCTATATGACATATGCTTGAAATTGGAAAACACTAAGTAAATTGGTATGGCCGAACTTTGCATTGTGAAATTGGTAAAACGAATCAGCAAAAATAGGAGCTCATGATCTCACCCGCGCTCCTGCCTGAAGTATCTGATCTAGGTCTCGATCTGAATGTGGTACTCGAGCTAGCTTCCTCGCCTTTCGTCGTATTTTACTTATATTATTCAGTGTTTAAGACAAGTGTAAGCACATTCAGGCTATTTCACAATTTGACTGAGTCCGTTCGTGTTTCAAAATATGTTCCATATATACTTGCCACGTCCTTCCGAGTACTATATATTCCATCGGGTATATTTTGGAATTATCTCATTTATATCCTGTAAAAACTCAAAGAAAGGCCCATGACTCAAAGAAAGGCCCATGTAAGAGACCTCAAAACTATGTATTGGAAGTTTGTTTACTATTGTGTGAGAACTTTAAATATAATAAATAACAAACAAAAGGAGAAATGTAGCCGAGCTAAAAATAAGAATAAAAATAGAAATACAAGATCAATCGGCAAAGTAACCGTGACCTTTTATGCCGGGCCTTTCTAGAAGAAGTATAGAAACAAAAAGATGGCTGATAGGACTGGCGTTCGAATGATTTTGTAGGGGGAGCTCATGTACACTCTCGCATCCCAGTTTTCAAAACTTTGTCTATATCAATGAAAATCTCGACCAGAATGTAACACTCGAGCTAGTTTTTCTTGCCGTTATCTGTCATTTAGAAATTATTCTCTAAATGTAGCTCAGATGAGCAAATTTTCGATGTGATCGTGCCCATCCGATTTTGAAGTGTAAGTTATATACAGTTGAGTTCTACCTTATATCAACTACTATGTTCAATCGCGTGACTATGTGATCCGTTTATTTACAGGCTACAGAGAAAATTGAGTTGTAAAATTCTATCATTTTACATTATTATAATGTTTAATTTCCAAAAAAAACAATATGTAGTGGATTAGTTCAATGGCAGAACATTGCTTTGTGGAAATTGTAAAATGATTCAGCAAAAATGGGAGTTCGATTCTCCCATCTACGAAATTATTTCTTTATTTTATTACACACTTACACACACTATTTATTTTTCACCATGGACCATTTGACAAAATTTTGGAATCAGAAACGTCTTTTCAGTTACCACGATGTCACCAGCGTAGAATTGAAGACGGAAATCAAAAATTACCAGACCCCCTCTGTACTAAAAGTCTATGTCCGAAAAAAAAGGAAGAAGAAAAATCCGAAACTCCGATCCCCCTCCAATACCAAAAGTAACAGCCCGCCCAGCAGCTTCTGAAGCACTTCTGTCACAAATGACGGGTCGCCAGCTGCCGGAAACCCCTCTAGACGAATTGACAGATACAACTCCTGTCTGGCTCTTCATCAAATCAGTATTTCCAAATGGCAAGCCTCCCTCACGCTATACCTTCGAAGAAGTGTGGCGCTCCCACCCAAACTTGGATCGTCACCATCTTCTCTGGTACCTGCCATCGAACCCAATTCCCGAACGCAACCGTCGAGGCCGAGCAACCAGCATCATCCAAATCTGTAGTCCTTCTGAGGTCGAAGCCGGTTTGAAACGAATTGCGAATGATTCTTGGAAGTGGCGCCTTGACGACAATATTGATCCACAATCCAATAAGCACCCAGATTCAGCCAAAGCGGATTGTACATTATATTCGAACCAAGCGCGAGGCCCGATGCGGTACAGGCTTGGGACTTGAGATCATTGGCAGCAGTCTTGACATCCTCCTGAACCCTTTGACGGAATCAGTAGACATCGAGATGCTCAAATTTACAACCGAGCGCATTGAGAGGGCATTTCAATAAAATCGTGGCAACCCCACAACCCAGGCTCCGCACGCAACCTAGCTGCCCCATCAGCGGTTTCCCGCAGATTAACTAGAAGCACGTGATGCAGATGTCGACATGGAAATCAACAATACAGTACTTGTCGAGAGGATACTTCAATCAAAGCGTAACAACCCCACAACTCAGGACTTCGCACGCAACCCAACTGCCCCATCAGAGATTTCCCGACTCTTGTATGACACTGGGGTATTGTAATATTTTCCAAGCATCACCCATCAAAGTTCCACCTCATCCATTCATCACCATGTGCGGTTTTCTTCTCCTGCTAAGGTATCCAAATGGCTGTATTCTACCTCCCACTCAACTCCTGAACGGAGGCAGAAGTCGAACACTACATGAATCCCTCTGATATTGGCAACATCCAACCATATGTCGTTCGGGGTGATTTCAATTTCAAAGCTAGACAGTATGGTCACACAGTCACGATCAATGGACCTCGCAAAAAAGACGGTAGAGGTCACTACTCTCGTTGCCTGGCGCCTACAATACCTCCATACGGGTGGATCTACCGGTACAGAGCACGCGTACCACTGGCCAAAACCCCCAGCCTCTCTTTAAACATACCTTCTTTCTGATTACGGTACCTACGAGGACCACAAATTTGGTTTCGATCTTCAGGTGGTCCCAAATGAACCAATAATCCGTCTTCGGCGAGTGCCTCCGTCTCAATCACCACCCCAGCACTGGAGTCTTTTATCCCACGGCTACAACCGGTATCGCCACCGACTGCATCATTTACACGACAAGACCCGCACCCTGTTGTTTCAAGCAGAGATCCGATAGCATCAGCATCTGTTACGGTCATACCTGACAATGCATGGACCGATAAACGGATTGGAGCGTATACCAGATCGGATTTGGCATTACGCAGCGAACCCTGTCAAACCGTGGGTACAACAACTGCCGAATATACGTTCCGCCTGCGATTTGATGCCCAGCACGACATTTAGATGTACAAGGATATTGCACATCAACGTCGATCACCGCGTCAGCCTTATATACCAGGTGTTCAGAATTCGGGTGCTGCACTAAACGGATCGCTACCAAGATCTCTTCAACTCAACTAACCCAGATGTCATCCCACCGAACACAGCACCAAACCCTCCATCTAATGCAGTTATTTACTCAGAGATGGTGTTGGAGGCAATACTGCGCTATCTAAACAAGGGCCCTGGTTCAGATGATATCCATCTCTTTTTCCTTAAGACCGCAGTAGAACGATCAACTGAATCCCCCGACTATGGGACGCCTTGATCCTGACAACCCACTTTTTAGCATCTTGGCTGAGGCTTTCTCTGCCTTCTTAATGGCTAGTACATTTGCTAACGGTCTTAACTGTACTCTCTTGGTAGCCCATCCGAAGAAAGAAGACACGGATTTTGCATCCCCTGCCGATTTTCGACCGATAACCTCAACGCAGATTGTTCAACGCATTTTTGAAAAGTGCTTCCCACAGCTGACAACAAATCACCCCGGATCAGCCACCCATGCAACTCAAGCTGGATTTAAATCACGCTACTCTTTTCATACTCATGCCTTATCCGTGATGGAATATGAGACACAATCCGAAGATGCCTGGAATAATGCGTGCCTTGACAATACCAAACCATCCGATAAAGTGGTCCTCCTGCGCGTGTGGAGACTGTTGCGCCACGTTGAAATGCCAGAAACCTGTATCAATTGTCTCCGTACATTGTTCGAGAATGTCCCCACACGGGTGACGCATTGTGGGAAACTTTCACCTCTATTCTATAGAATGAATGGCATACTCCAAGGTTCGAATGTCGGTCCATAGCTGTATATAATTTATTTGGACTCCCTAGCTATTACGCTTGCGCAATTTCGGCCGAAATTCCTTCGCTCCTACTTCTTTGGATATAACACGCGCATCCAGGCTCTGCAGTCTGTTCGGTTGCAACCCTTCCTGAACGCGATCGATGATTGGGGTCGTCAGTCCGGTCAAAAACAAGGGATTCTTATGCCCCCAAACAGATTGTTGAGTATGTTGCATACGATACCGCCTCTCCTTATCAAAGGATATCTCATCATGTATCCCTCCCATGCCCATGGCGGCGGAATTCTCTGACATCTACCCGCAGCCTTCCGAACACTTAGAATTTCAACTGTCCCAGGGCATACCGATTATTGACTTTGTAAAACACATGGACAACCTCGTGACACCTTTACTCCGTTTATTCCGGGCTATAGTGTCCTTTCGGGCGTATGAATTTCATGGATTCAGCTAGTGCCATCCGCAGAATCGGTTGGAAATATTCAAGATATTTATTTTTTCAACGGCCACCTATGACAGTCTAAACATCATTGCATGGGCTCCCCCAATTTGGCATGCCGCTTTAAAGCCGCTGTACGAGCGATACAACTCAACACTTATTCAAGCAGTAGCCATCATAATAGGCACTATATTTCCAAAACTCCCGTACCAGCGCATACGGCTTCTCAGCTTCTGCTGTTTACTTCCAGCACGCCAATTTGCGGAGTACCTTGGTGGCTGCCTGGGACTACCTAGATAAACAGTACAAGCCAACTCGCCCCACTTACGTGAGATCCGCTTGGACACGTAACAGACCTCCAAACAAAAATCTCGAATCAAAGGGCGGGCGCACACCTCAACACAAGAACTTCGTAAACTCCACGAGCAGGTCCGATATGATACCGCTCAACGTCTCGCAACTAAGGAGAGAGCAGGCAACGCTCGCCGCCAATACTTCAATCGACTTATAAGAGGATAACTTCCCATCACGGACCGGGGCATGCCCTCCCATGATAGTTTACCCATTGCCGTGAACACACCCCAATCCATCTTTGTGCCATGATAACAACCAACACGTTCATGTTCAAATTGCTTGACTATTGCACTGGTGGATGCCTCTGTCCTGTGTGCCCCGGAGATAAGACTTTTACGTCCAGCCACTTTGCTTGTATCAGTTTCCTAATAAGGCGTATTCTGGTGGGCCCTAGTGCGGTATCGGGCAGCCTCCAACTTCGCTTCGAAACATAATTGCGGACGACAACCTCACCCTTCTTGGTATCACGCTCCAAATACCTTAGACTGACTCAGCCCAGATTACCACTACGAGTGTGGGCCAGCATTATTACACGCAATGGCAGGCAGGTTTTAGTTCTCACCCAATGGTAGAGGTATTCTGTATCAATCGACGTGAACTAACATACCGTATGTCTTCCATCGTTACATCACTCGCCTCAAGCTTCTCGCGGCAGTTCGACAATCTTAACTTTCCTTCAATTTTCCCAAAACCTCTCCGACGAAATTGAAGCCAGAAATGAAAAAATGGCAGCGAGATTTCGTTATTTCACTTTTATAAATTTAACAATTACAACATAAACTCAACTTGTAATGGATTAGTTCAATGGCAGAACATTGCTTTGTGGTGACGGTAAAACGAATCAGCAAAAATGGGAGTTCGATTCTCCCATCTACGAAATTTTTTCCAATGAATTTTTAAAATACTATTGTTTATGTAGCTGTTTAGATGTAGATGGTTATCTTGATTGGTATGCCGTAAGTAGGTCGCTAGCTCACTTTTATGATATTTATATATGTATATATA
>NW_014040285.1:14031-33448 GCF_001186125.1 Sphaeroforma arctica JP610 | reverse complement strand
GATCACTTGGGGAGAAACCAAGTGATCAGATGGATCACTTGGAGACATAATTTAGATAACTAGTGGGAGTGTGGCAAGGGAACTTTACACGCTACAGCACTAGTTTAATGACATAGTGAATAGAGGCTACTATCGAGTAGTCTAATTAAGCGTATAACTCACTCACAAGTAAACTAGGTAGCTATTAACCAATAGCTAGACGCTATTTTTTCATACACGATGACGAATGAAGAAATATAAATATTCCGAGGAGAGGAAGATGACGACCATCACACATGGACGAAGTATAATGGTCAGAAGATCAGGGAACGACGAGCGTACAATCATGGCAGTATAAAATTGCAACGGACGTCAAGCAGAGGCACCAGGCTGAAGATTACTTGCGACATGGATTCACTACGGCGGACCAGGCCAGCATCAGAGCTGTTCTGGGAGTTGCATTAGCGGATGTGAGGATAATCGGTTCCTTGGTCTTAGCAAGGCATAACCTACGTTGCAAATGCTACTTGAAGAGCCGCATGAAGCTATGCTGTTGACGGCTGATCGCTTGGCTGAGGAGTACGGAGATGGGGCATGGCTAGTGGTTGGTTTGCTGCAGAATCTGCAAACCTATGCGATGTGGGCTGTCTTATCGTATCGCTGCAGGAGGTGCTTTACGGCACACTGTCGATGTGTTCGGGTTGGAAGCGGAAGCTGAGGATGGACAGGATGAACGTCAGGTGGCGGTCCGTGTAATGGTCAAGTTGGAGGCTTTCAAAAGGCACCTGGTCATGACGGGCTTGGCTACACGTCAGAGACAGGTGGCATTTGAACCTGTTCAGGAAGTCATTGATAAGATGAGGAGCCATCTGAATGTGGCGGCACGATTGTCCACTAGGGCAGGTATTATCGCCAATCTTGGGTTGGAATGTTTTCAGAGCCAGTACGCTTCCTGTTTCTTGGGCTTGATGTAGATGGAGCCGCTGTTTGGGAAGGCGGCTACGGCGACGATGATGTCGATCCATGATATTATGAACCTGTCCATGGCCCGTTTGTTTGTAAAGGAAAAGGTACTATGAGGTATAGTTTGTCATGTCTATCGGTTGAAGGGGCTCACCGAGGTATTCGGAATGCAAACATAGAAGTGGCTCCACCGGAAGTGCAGGAAGCAGCGCTACCTCCAAATCCAGTAGGGATTCGCTACGAGACCGGTGGCGCGCTTGCTACCATAAATGATCTACGTACTCGGCTGGAGAGACAGTAAGAGGACTTTTGGGCGCTAATTAAGCAAATGAATCCGCATCAGATTCCTACTGCGAACGTAGGAACAATGGGCAGCTAATAGGGAAAGCAGATAAGCGTACACGTGAAGACTCGGAGGAGCATGGCGTGAAGTTCTCGGACAATAATGAAATCCGAGAAGCTATAGTAGTGTATCACAGGCTGATACGTTGTCATAACTGTGACCAGCATGGTCACTTCAACAGCGAATGCCCTAACAAGCCCAAGTGACTCACTGCATAAGCTAGAAGTGTTACTCAGGGCACTGTAGGCTACGAAGACATTGAGATCTATGCAGGCTCCGGAACTGGTCAACAAGTTTTCTTTGCTCAGCAGCAAGGTGTAAAGACTGCTGTAAAAGGACGTTGCCGAGAGGGGGTTTGTACGCCCGTCTAGGGTACTTTTGCTCATGGGCCTGTCTCTGTTTGATACGGACGATGTAAACTTCGATGGAACTTTCTATGCTTTAAACCATGTTAAATAAACTAAGATACAATTTAAGTCAGTCGGGATTTAGCAGTGGTAGCTTGTGTAAGAATGATCAGGACTGTCTCTTGGTAAGAGCCTTAATATCCTCGATCACACAGGACGTACCTCTAGCTGTTCTTTATTGAACAATTTTCACTAGAAGTACTAAGTGTTCATGACCACATGCCTAATTTTTAAATAGACATAAGAACGTAAGTCACGTTAATACAATAGCTAATATAAATAAAGTTCCATAAGTAAATGAGTCATACCAAATACTCAGGCTATTGGAGCCATCAAAGTGAATTTAGAACACTTTGGAAATATTGGAAAAAGAACTTCTATTCAATTATTTTAAATACAAATAAAAACCAATATGTTATATCATTTGATCTTGATATTTTAGACTGACCGGAGGCAGTATTTCTACAACGTGCAGTTAGGATCCCAGACCATGTGGGCTCTCATGTTAACAAGACGTGACTTTCCGGCAATGATCCGACAGACGGATGTAATCGTTATTTTGACGCCAGAAGCTCTGGAGTATGAGCAACAAAAACTATCTTACCCGTGGAGAATTCGGGCGAGAGCATAACTGAGGGGTATGCATTCTAATCGACGCAAGGTCTCGGAGGTGATTCCGCAGGACTTACGGTTAAATACTGTACGGACATCAAGAAATAAGAGAGGCTCAACTATGTGGCGTCTGTGCAGGCTACTCAGTAAATGCAGTAGATTTTGACGATGCAGACGAGTACGTCGTACCAAGGCTGTTTGATATGAGGCGACCACCATATATCAGGCGAATGTTATAGACCCGAGAGCGTATTCATACTTTGATCAGTCGCATCTTCGTAAGCTGCATAAGAAGTATGGTGTGCAGGAAGAAAGAGTTGGATGAGCCGGTTGTTAATAGGTCGCATACAAAGCGACCACTTTCATGTTTATGAAGTATGCTGACATCAGTTTCAGAAAATGAAGTAAAATTTTGTTTGAAGGGTGGTAGTCAGTTTACGTCGGTGTTAGTCACGAATGTTGAAAGCTAGGGCTATGTCGGTGTCACACGCATGATAGCAGAGGTTTAGGCCAGAGGGTATTGTGCCATGACGCACATGGTTTTCAAGAATCTAGATGTGGTTCCCTTGTCAGCCCATGATTGGTGCTGTTGTATGAGTTGTAAGAAATTTAAGGTTGCGTTGGAGTGTGAGGTGTACCCGGTGCCGATTGTGCAAATTTCTTATCAGCGGTGCGAGGCAGGAAGTATCACACTATGGCCGGCCTGGGGCAGTATTTCTGCCAGCAGAAAGTGGCTGAAACGTCTCAGCACATGTTGACGTTTGAATGCCCAGGCGCAAAATTGTGTCGTGGAGTATGCAGGCGAGAACATGGAGCGATTTAGGGTTTTAGGGTTTTAGTTTCCAGTGTTTGAAGGATGGTAGTCAGTTTACGTCGGTGTTAGTCACGAATGTTGAAAGCTAGGGCGATGTCGGTGTCACACGCATGATAGCAGAGGTTTAGGCCAGAGGGTATTGTGCCATGACGCACATGGTTTTCAAGAATCTAGATGTGGTTTCCTTGTCAGCCCATGATTGGCGCTGTTGTATGAGTTGTAAGAAATTTAAGGTTGCGTTGGAGTGTGAGGTGTACCCGGTGCCGATTGTGCAAATTTCTTATCAGCGGTGCGAGGCAGGAAGTATCACACTATGGCCGGCCTGGGGCAGTATTTCTGCCAGCAGAAAGTGGCTGAAACGTTGACGTTTGAATGCCCAGGCGCAAAATTGTGTCGTGGAGTATACAGGCGAGAAGCGCGCTTTTCAGAGCCTAGACATATATTAACGATAGAGTTGTGAACCATAGCAGTGCTAGGGAGCGCTTGAATAGCATTAAGACGCTCATAGCTGCGTGTGTCAAACATAAGGAGAAGTTGAACCTCAAGAAGTGTTGCTTTGGTATCTTCGACCGACCGATAGTTGCGCTGGGGCACGTGGTGTACGAGAATGGCTCATACATTAGTAAGGATTGTATGGAGTTTATTATTCGTATGCCGTCACCTACGGATACGGACCTTTTAGCCTCTTGGTACCATACGTTTGAGTACTGGAGCCAGTGTATCCTGAGCTACTCCCAGATCATGCCCCGATTTGATCTTCGTAAGAAGGGGCAGAGGCCGCTAAGAGATGAATTTTGGTAGAGATAGGCTTTGACGGCGAGCTAGCTGTAGTGCGAAGCCTGTGGGATTTCAAATGTCCGTGTTCAGCTCAGTGGAGCTGATCATCATGTATAAGAAGATGCTTGCAATCATACACTGCCTCTACAAGTTTTGGACGACAATCAAGAGGTCTGGCCATCCGTGTCTTGTTTACGGATTACGAACTTTTGGATAGGATGCTGATGCAGGAAGCTACGTCCACGGTCAGAGTCGGCGTATGGTAAGGTATGCACAGGCGCTATGCGGCTTTGATATCTTGCTGAAACATGTACCGGAAGAACTTTACCCAGTGGCAGACATATAATCTCGGCCTGCCTATCATACTGATCCGACCTACGCCAGAGTGAACCGCTGGGTGTGAAACCGGAGACGGAGTCTCATTCGGTCAATAAGGCTGTATTTGATAAGATTGGAACAAATTTTCGTATAAAGCCATTTAGTCAGGCAACGCTGGCTGGGGAGCGTTAAGGACATGGGCGGCCCACCTTTGGTACTTCAATCCAAAGTGGTCGGACCGGGGCAAGGTGGTGACCAGAATTCTGCTGGATTTAGCGATGATTATAATGGGCTGCTCTTATGCTTATAAGGTACGATGGTTTGAGATGATACCGGTTTAATCGGCAGATCGGATGGTAATTTACCCGCGTCCGGGAATTTTCATCGAGCATGAGAAAGAGCCGATGGATGCACCAGGGTTTATTACGTTGGTGTGTCGTATGAGTCCTTATACGGGTCATAATCTTCGTAAGGACTTTCGGACTGAAGGCGATACGGCCTGCTTGGAAAAGGGCAGTCCTTCGTGACGAGGACGTGGTGTCCTATATGACTCAAAGTGTTGCCATAGGGTCAGTGACTCATCTGAGTGGAACATCCGGTGCGTTGGGATATGCCTGCAGAAGAAGCAGGTATAAAACCACCTCTGTTAGTGCAGTGACCGCGATAAATTTAACCAATCAGCATTTGATCGAGTCCCTGAAGTATGTAGAGGCATTGTTTGGAGTGGCATCTGTTGACCCTATTGAAAGATCGCTAGGAGTGATGGCAGAAACTTGAGTGAGGTCAGTCGAAGCTAGCACGAGTTTGGAGTCGATCGGTACTATATACACTTATAGTCAGAGTGCGAAGTCCAATTTTCGTGCAAGGCGTGAGAAAAAGTCGGTTGCTATTGTGGATATGTATCCTGTGTCTGAAGAGATGGACATTGACCGACGAGATAGACAGCGACCTGCTGATACAACCGCTTTACTCACAAAGGAGGAACGTCTCAATATCGAACAAGACCCATTGGACGACCGGAAGATATGATTTTACGGGATGGGTTACTGGGTTTGAAGCGTTCGGTGTTTGATATGGAAGTCTGGGGTGATACGATGTCTTCAAGACGGGATTTGACACCACCTCAAATTGGAACCAACAACCCAGCATATTCACCAACCACTGGTCACCCCCCGATACTGGCATTCGAGTTCTTTCACCAACACCACAATAAGGGGTCGACACCCATCATGTGACTCACGGGCTCTACGACGGCACTTCACACCCTTTGCACGAGACTCAGCCAATCTCAGCTCATGAACGACCAGCTCAGTAAACTCGTCTAGTAATTTCACAAAAACCAGACTCAGAGGTCAGTGTCAGGCAAGCTCAACTTGGCAGCGGACATGCTATCGAGACAGATATCCCTAATTCAGCACCACGGTGCCGTAACATCAGACGTCGTTCTCAGAATAGTCAACCAATGGCGCATCACACCATACCTCGAGAACCGACCGTAACCCAAATTCTGCTACCTCAACAAAGGGCACCATGCACAAGTGCGACTCGCTCATTACTACAATTCGCTGGAGACCATGCTCTATAATGAAAATAGCGACTACAACGTATGATCCCGATCATGGAAGAACGCCATCTGATGGCCTCACGTTATACGCCATGAACACAACCTCACGATTCTCGACCTTGGCCGTCCACTGTTCATAATCGATCGCTCGAGCACTCGGGCACAACCCCTCCCCCCCCGGCGCGTGTCCTCCCTCTTCGCGCCTCGTGGGTCTGTACGATTCGCGCCACAGCAATCCAGTGCATACTTATGTGTTGATACGGTAATGTGCCAAATAGTCAATGGGAAAATGGCACAAGGCACGCAAAGTAACTGTAATATTGCGCTGCAGCACTAGCGACGATACGTGAGAAAGTATATATATAGTTGTGATACCAAACAGATACCAGATACTTCAATTTCTGGTCTATTTATATTTTAAAGGATGACACCCGAAGAAGATTTGTCAATTTCGAGCAGCAATTAATAGTTCTGCACGAGTTAAAGGACTCCTGTACTAGCCGAAGCCGACTGGCGCCAGACCATCCAGGAATATATAGTCTCTGTTAAAAGCACCATGCACGCCAGCCAATATATCGTGCAGATTGGATTGTATTGCTTTTGCGAGCATCTGGCATGTGGGCGGTGTGGAGAACACTCATCGTCTTCTTCTGACTTTGTGCGGTTCGTCGTCACACCTCGCGCACCTTCGCAGCAGCCTTGTTCGTCTTTGTACCCGAATCGGACACCATTCTCATCGACCTTGAAAAAGTCGGGCAACCGATCCAAAGTAGACTTATTTCGACCCGGAGACTTTCGAGTTCTTAGTTTGACATCTTCTTGGGCAAGGCCATATTTAACGCACATCAGCTCGTCGTCCGCACAGGAGTTGCGGCTCAGGTCACATGTCACTCATTCCGACGAGGCGTTGCACAAAGTGCTTTCAAGCTTCAGTCTCCACCAATTACGGCCGCCGGTCACCGTTTCAATGCATGTCTGTTAGGAGAGCCAACAGTGCTAACAAGGGGGGGGGACTTACAGTTGTTATGATGAAAACAAATAATATATCGAACCGTGTACTATAAAGAACTGGGAGTAGATCAGGGTGGCTTGTACATAAATTGTGAGTCACATATTAAATAACATAGTGTTGAATCAACGACTCGCTGAATTGACAACGAGCCGGCTATTTCAGGGCTAGGCTTTACATATATGGTTTGTCATGTCCGGGGTTATCGGGATATTTTATAATTTGCCGGGGTTCCTCTGAGATGGCACAGCACCAAAATAAGGTGTCGTCGATTTTTTTCTGATTAGGCGCGTGCATCATTTTTACCGAACCAGAATATTTTCCTGGATATAGTATAAGACTATCGGGGTATCCGGAGGGGTATGAGATATCCTCTTCCACTTGTCTCCTGCCTCCTGAGTATTATTCTGAGAGTATGAAGGTCTATTTGGTTATCCCTACGGGTACGAGACCTACTACCATACTTGTAGTTTATCCATATCTCTCTTTTTATTTTTATGAATTAATAGACTCGGAACATAATCAATCTTCGTGAAGACCTTCCATACTATTGTTTCCCTGAATGTTTATATTGTATTATGCTTTTCATATCTATAGCTCGGATATACGGTGTGGTGCACCCAGTTCATTTAGGGACACCTTACCCCACGCTGTAGTTTTGTATTTCTATTTAGAGATGATTTGTGATTACACTTTTAACAGATGAAGTCCGTTAATGGAATTTTTAATAGTGTTTTTTTTACCCTGTTTTATCATTAGCCTTCCTGCACTACCCCCTTATTTGGGTTGATATCACATTATTTATATATGATCAGGTAATTTCCATAGTAAGAGACGATAGCTGTGCCCGTGTTTTTAGATGTAGGTGTAGATTTATGCCCGATGTGAGAGTCTTGTTATTACTGTAGGTTAAACCAATCATCTATCTAGTTGTAACCACAAGCTTTCTCCCTGGAAACGCTTACGAGCAAACAGGACTCGAGATATGCAAGCAAGCAGACGTGAAGATTGATGATAGCGGTACATCAGCTGGCCTTAGTAAAACTTACTTTGGTGTAGTAGCAAAATAATTCTTATAACACTGCCCCACTCGAGTGCTTTACCTTCTCCTACACTCGAGATGGGAAATACGGGATTCCTCTCGAGAGATGAAGGGCAGAGCCCTTCTATAGATGTAGCTGGCTACTAGTATATATGTATATATATACATATAGAGATATCTCTATATGTATTCTCTCTATATAGCCCTGGCTACCTTTCATCTATACCCATCCCGACATAGTACATCTATCGACCCTACAGGGGCTAGAAAAACATATATATAAAACCGATCCCTAGTAGTGTTTTGCTAGCTATGCTTATATCCCCTACTAGTATATATGTCAATAGCCATGCACTTACGCCTACACATATAGAGAAAACTCTCTATCTCTATACATCACTCTCTCCCTACTACCCCCTTAGTCATATAGCTATCGTAGATATTTCCCTACACTCACTGTCATACCCCTCCTAGACATAATTTCCACTATGAACACGAACCTTTTCCCTTGTCCGACTATGTATATGTATCTGGATAGGGATAAAGATATAGGTATACTCACTCCCCTATGGCGCTCTCATCTATCTAAAAAATGATGTATATTCCACTCTCTATGGCATAGTGATATATATATATATATCTATATAAAATTCGTATACACTCACCTCATATGACCTCTTATACCCTATACTGTCTATCCACATACTCCCACCCAGCCTTACTTCTCACTACTCATACACCTATAGCTACAATTAGATTCGACTGCCTCCTGATATACATGGTATCTAGTATAGGACTATGTATCATATTAATGATGATCCTCTAGATATGAGGGCGATATTAGGGGGAAGGGGGGAGGTGGATATCTTATTAGAAGTCCCCCTCCCTCTCCCCTCCTTTCTCAAGTTTAAGAAGATAATGGACGAGGTGAGATACCCTCCTCCTATACTGTGCAAGCTCGCAAGTACCTTCTCCACCAGACCACCCTCATCTATTAATCGGGAATCGATGGATATTATCTTTTCTGTCTCTTTTTATTATTATGGAGAAGTAGTGACCTTATACTCTATTTTATTTGGCGTAGACTACTAGTCACCATCGATTATATAGTCCAACCTACTTCTCATATTACACTAAAGCTGTAGTCCCATAGGGATAATATTATTTATTTCAAAAATGGCAAGTATATGATACAATATATGAACATATGGTATGGCTCTCATATTCGCTGTAGTGGTTCAGGAAAGATTGATGGGAAGAAGTGGTCAGTTCAAGTTTAAGAAGATAATGGACAAGGTGAGATACCCTCCTCCTATACTGTGCAAGCTCGCAAGTACCTTCTCCACCATAAACATGGTTACTAACACTTCTATTTACTATCTCGTAGGTGTAATAAGCCGGGCCTCCACATTAGACTCTATGTATAAACGTACTCTTAAGCAGTACCCAAACTATAAACGTACTGTTAATAGTACGAGGGACTTAAGTTTCCTAAATGTACTCTTAATAGTACGAGGAACTTAAGTCTCCTAAATGTGCTCTTAATAGCACGAGGAACTTAAGTTTCCTAAAATGGGTTTTAATGGTTTTATTAATCAAACCTTTTCCATTTAACATATCAGATATTTGGATGAGGCCATTAAAAGGCCTCAGTAAAATACCAAACATAAAAGAGTTGGTCTAGTTCTATTAATAGAGCTTTATTTACTTTCCAATTTTATTTATATCTGAATGCTTCGGTAGCGAGATGGCTCAACCGAATATAGGTTTCTAGGGACTATTAACGTTACCTAGTTGATCCTCTGATAAGCCAACCAGATGTGCCAGTCTGATGAAGGCTAAGTCGGTAATTCTTGATAGTGGCAGGTTATTGGTTAAGACAATAACTAAAGACGTCAAGAATATTTAATTTTTAATTTTAATTTTTCCAAAGATAGGATTTTATGAGTCTATCGGATTCGCCCCAAAATAGAGCGACAACGAAACACTAAATAAAATCCCTTCGGCGGAAACAGTACTGAGAGGATTATATATAGGCAATGTCTCAGCCTCAGAATCACTCAGATTATTGCTATTTTCACGAGGCAAACCTAACTTTATTAAACGTCTCATTTCGTCTATTTATATCGATATTTACACGATATATAGAATTTACCTACGCGTTTATTTATTGTAAGGCATTAGTATCGCCTTTATTAGACCGAATCTTACATAGGCAGAGCTTATCTTCCCTAAATTAAATCCTACTCAATGAAGTATTCTCAATACACTATACGTTACTATCATAGAAATGTTTGTACTCGAATACACACAGCGGTGAGGTTATTTTAAATATTATACGTCGTTATCAAAAGTGTATACACCAGTTGCCCGATAAGAGAACCCAAAATAAGATAGCTATGGAAGTATAGGTCTAAGTAAGATGAATATAGCGCTCAGAGATGACAGACATGTAACTATGGATAATGGAACATCAGTTCGTTTTTATTCATTTTCGATAACCAATATAGTGGCATGACCTCAACACAGATGCAAATGCGCTGGCCAAAGGTCGTGTGTATCGATATTCGGCGCGAGTTTGATTTAAGGCGGTTTTGCTAAACCTTGCGTTTCAACTGGCAGATCGTGAGATCAAATCCAGCAAACTCCAGAACAATAGCTGCGCACCACTGAGCTAATTTTCGACAATAGTATAGAAAGAGGTTGTTGCTTGTTTCACGCCCCAGAAGAGGAAATTAAAGCGATTGATGTCACACTGTCGTGGGTTCTTATTGTATTTTCTTTCGAGCACAAAGATGTTACCTGGCATGCAATGATTTCTTACATACAAAGTTAATGTCCGCGAGAGATAAGCTCTTCGCGATATCGTTTATAGCGATGTTACTTTCTGCTGAAAAAATATAATCCAACCAGAGATGATTGCGGGCGAGGAAGAAAGTACCGACCAACTTTTTTTTTCATGAGGGAAAAGCTTGATACAAGTTTGTGCATTGGCCAGCACCTCTAACTTAGTAGTACAAATATTCTTGCACCTAGATATTATCACGAGAATTATTCATAGAAAGTATCTCGACATCAAGGTATCTTAAAGAATATAAACAAATAAGATCATGGGTTCATTGCTTTTGTTTTGTACGGTAGGAAAGGTGTTCATTCAATTTGCCCAATTACCTTTCAGATCTTCTGGTAGAAGTTGTTTTGATTCGGTTGATTTGTTCTATATGTGGTGTTGTCGAGCTCACGCAGTCCTGGGAACAGTAACAAAATGATACATGCGGACAAAAAGAAGAATAATCGTCACTGGCGTGTGCAGGAAAGTAGTAACCAAAAATTAGGCACACCGTCTTCTTATTCTCACTTTGAATTCTGCGAGGTTGTTAATTAGCATGAACTCATGATGCTGTATTTTTTTTTGGCGTAGAAAACAAATGCCTACTATATATGTTTTCCGCAACCGAATGCACAAATACAAATGCCATGTTTTGTTCACATAATCCAATTTGAATATTTACACTTTTAAGTTCCAAAAAGATATGTGAAATATCCTAGTGCCTAACAAATTATGACCCTAATGCACTGACTAGTGATGAAAAAGAACACACACACACTAAAATATAAATAATTACATGACAAGTAAAGTAAAAAATTCACATTGTAAAATACATGTTCATCGCATAGTTTCACTCTTCAACATCATCCAGCACGGCAATCGATTCATCATGTTTCAATGCGTAGGACTGGCAAGCATCCATGGTTAACCGATTATTGTCCAAATTAGTATATATTTTGATTTTATTGGACTTACGTTTTTATTTTCGATATGGAACCGTCCTCCAATGGGCATTGTTTGCGTGCACTACGCTATGCATATACACTGAGCTATGAGGATCAAGTCATGTTTGCCTCAGGCACCACGTCGTGATTAAAGGTGTGTTATGCTCAACATCATATTGTAGCTGCTTACAATTTCTTGCCTTTTCCGACTAATAGCTACCAATGGCGGCATTAATTTTCTACAGTGGCAGGGCTTATCTTCTCAATTCCCGTTGCACTTTCAGCAGCTGCAATAGGAATACAAGTATCAGTGCTTAGGGGTACACACGATATCAACTTTTCAGATAGGAATGCGGTCTTCATGTCCTAGTTTGTCATAGGCTATTCAGGAGTCTATATACTATCCTCGCTTTCGAGCCTTTTTCGTTACGGTTGAAATATTTCTTAAGTTTCCTGACAGCACAATAAACAAATCCCATGATTTGCACGCTGCCTTAATATATTTTATTGAGTTGAAGTACGCACATACAAGAAGCGCCCTTAACTAGACCTGGTCAGTACCATATCTTTATTCACACGAGGAGTATCATTTCCAACCTGTTTGGGTCTACACTTCTTATAATACTTTCAAGAGATCTACCGTAGGTACATACAGCGCTGCTGGATCGATTTGGACCGTGACACCTAGGATACAAGAAAATGTGAGGTAAGAAATGCACTGCAGAAAACCCCTTTGGCATGACTAGGTGACGCACTTGCACGTACGATACATTCATAAATATATGCGCAACGATATCAACAATATTAGAACCATATCAGTGTTACGAATGTTTGCCGATTCTACATTTGCCATATGTACCATCATGTAACTGCTGGATAACAAATATAGCCAAAAGAAGTAAGTGAATCAATGTGCACGACATCATGACAACAAAATTAAGTAAATCAATATACACACGCGTCAATTTAGGCACTCTGACTATTTTTCTCAACTAAGGAAAAAGATTTCCAGAGGCGGACTTGAACCGCCGACCTGCTGCGTGTTAAGCAGCCGTCATAACCAGCTAGACCATCCGGAGACGAAATATTTACAGAAAAGTATGATATATCTCAAGAAAAAACAATTGGAACCGCCAACTGCCTTATGTTTGTAAACGAAATAAGATCTCGTAAGGTGATTTTTACTTGGAAGGTATTCTACTCAGTAAATATGGATTTACAACCTGCGGAAATCGGCAAATCGCACGACCTTCGTGTGATGCCTATAATAGTGGTATGTGAATATGCTTCACACTATGTAGCATTCAAAGCGCTCCGAAGCTAAATCCGGTAGAATTTCACAGTTGAAATTGGGTCAAATCATAAATCCTGAGTAGCTAATAGATGACCGTTGATAGTGATTTGCAAATAGGCACTTATGCTCGAGAACCACCCTCATCACGCTAAAATATATTGAGCACGGAAGCTTACTGACATACTCTATTGGTAAGCATACTGCAATGTTAACTGCGAGGAACCACTGACTTATTTTATCAGCCCAAGCTACAAGAAGGCCTATAGCTCTGGTAGCAAATAAACAAACATATATCGTATTCGCATACAATCGGGTTGAAGTGATGCTGATATTCTTGGTCGGCATAAGATTGATTTTAGCCTATTGCGAATATTAAGTAGAAGCACCATAAATCAAATGCGTTTCTGACATCTGCATTTTGTAGACTCTGGCTACCTGTCCAATCACCAACATGGCCAGGTATCATCCTGGATACATGCAGCTGCAAACCTATACCTAGAAAGTCGATCCCATATGCTTGCAATCGCGCTGCACCCAACGCGTCATTGATTGTCATCAGTAAACCATCGCTGCTAGAATCGCTATCTGGAACACAAGCCATAGTAGATGGCCATGGAAAAAACGTAAATCTAACCGCCTTGATATTACTCAAGCGCATCAATCCAGCGAGGCCTACCATATCTGAATATTCCGCAAAAATATCGACGTTGTGTTGTAAATCAGTGGGCTAAATTTACCAATATAGTCCCGAGCAATAAAAAAATACAGCATGTCTACACATGTACAAGATCGAGGCTTCTACGGACAACAGGGTGATAGCGGCCAAGCACTATGAACGAAATTCATGAATTCACTAAATTTTTGACTTGGAATCGGCTCCAAGAGACCTGCTGATTTAATAGTTAGATCCTCCGCAAGCAGATACAACGATAACTACTTAAAGGGGTTACTCATCGACGACTTTAACATACGGTGTGATTGGGGCTGAATAGCGTACAGCTACAAAAAAGGTAACTGGCCGCAATCGATGTAATCGTGTATATCCAGCCCTTTCGGTCAACTATTGAAGATCCATATAATGTGACTCACAATATATAGGTGTACCGTGGTACTGGTTCCACTATCCCAATCAACTAAAAGAATGCTATTCGTATGTTTTTCACTCATTTGGATGCCTCAGCTCGCTAGAAATGAATACACGCAGAGGAGGAATTACCAGATGCAGAATCCTATATTATTAGTACACTTGTAGTTGTACTTTCGAATATTGTGGCCGACAACCACTTTTTAGGGCCCGGAACGATACTAACCTCAGTATGCGACTCGCTCTTCTCACCCTTGCACATCAGGAATGCCATTGGAACTCGTGTCTATACTTGCGATCGGTATAAGTGTACTGGCGGGAGTGGCGGCTTTTTACACTCGATTTAGGGAGTGCAGCATCAATATTATGCACAAAACAATACCATCTCACTTAGTGAAGTACACTGCTCAGACTTGCTTAGGGTAAACAGAGTAGTGCACACCCTACCTTCGCAGATTACGTGAATTCAAACACCGTTTTGTTCGCGAACCTACTGATTTATTTACGTTATTTCCCTTTATTCCGGTCCAAACACCATAATACCTTAAAAGTTGGCCAAATGCGAAATCGCCTTCTTTTTTACATGCACTTTTCCATATTTGGGTATTTACCGTTTGCGTGAAAGAAAATGTGTGTTGTCTGAAACCCTTTTTTTAAAGATACTGTCCCGATTGACACAAGGATGCATTGTTCGTCTCTCTCATGTTGTGCGTGTAACTGCTGGAGTATATCATCAGCGGATGCCTTCTGTCCATCGTGCCTGACACCCCGCGTGGGCAGCTTCGGTATCTTCAAAACAGGCTTTAGCGTTTTCGTAAACCCAAATATTACCGGTCGTCCAGCGTAGTCTTTTCGCGATATTGCACACCTCCTTCGCCAGCCTCGTACAGTGCTTACATTACACCCCAATATGTCAGCTACATTCCAGTGTTTGATGCTCGTGTCGTACAGAATGCCTTTTGCAATTTCAGATGAAACCATATATATGCCTATGTATACTTTCCTTTAAGATACTTATCGTGTTTTTCAATAAGTTAGACGTTTACGTTTTTTAACGTTTAAGCATGTTCTACTAGTTTGTACCAAATTTTAACAGATTTGTGACCCGTTTCTGACATATTTGGACCCCACAAACGCATAGATGAGAAACATGTTAGAACGTGTCTGAACGTGTCTGGACTTGTCCCGTCATGGCAGTAACTCGTTAGATGATCTAAAGTGTTCGGACATTTTAATAAATAATTTAATATTAATACATTACTAAAATAATTTTAACAAACGATTGCTCTGAGGTTATAACATATGTCACCCAAGAATATGAATAATAAGCAGCCGGCTCTCCCTAACACTAAATAATTTTTACATGAATATGACGAAGCCGTAAAAGAAGACGAGCTGTATGTGGAAATACGACATAAATAAACTGTGACTTTTTTTACTGATCGCCAACCAATACGGCGACTCAGACACACCTAGCGACGAGAAAAACATCCTTATAGGGGCTACTCTCTCGAAAGCTTTCATGCTAAATGATTGCCTCATCGCAATCGACCAGGAACGCATACACTAGAAAAAGAAATCAGATCGCAATACGATCCAACAAGGATGTAAGACACACTTCCAATTTGCAGTACCCAAACCCAGTGTCAAAGCTAACACACAGAGAAAAATGGACTCTGTTATGACAAAGTTTTGCACAGTGTATGGGCGCGGCTACCTCTATGAATTTTGCACACTAGCCCACGATTGGCTTCCCATGCGATCCCGGACACACTGAAGGTCTGTGTTGATTCTTTGGTAATATTTTGAATCACCTGATCCATTGATATTTGTCGCCATTCAACGCGTTGTAGCACTAGGGTGAAGGCAGCTATCGCCTTTTGCAATACAACACGATACTCATTTACCCTAGACAGATTAGCACCAGTTTGCTTATGTCTAGACCGCTGACAGTACGAAACAATCGCAGCAGTTATAATCGCGAATGTAACAAAAGTTATCACTTTCATATCCAGAATCATTTGTGCTGAGCTTAGATTGATTTCCATCATAGACGATGGTACATGAATGTCTTGAATATTCTTGTAACGGTTCAATTTCTCGATTCGCATCCTGTAAGTCAAGCATGTATGACAATAGACGACATGTCGCAACGTTGCTGTACGTATACTTGCCTTCCACATCGAGCGTCGTTACTTTTATTGCGTATGGTGTCCGCAACATCTGGCTGCATCCATACACCGACCAGTCTACAATGTCGCTCACTCCCTTGACGTCCCTGTGTGCCAGAAGTGTTTTAATGCCTGTTACGTAGTCCTCTAATTCCGCCATAAACGGAAATACGTGTCTGTGGTAAATGACGGGAAAGCTGATTTCCCTGGCCTAGACGCAGTCAGCGTTGTCGCGTCTTGATATTTGTCACTTTCGTCCCCATATACAGAAGTGCAGTATCTTGACCTGGCGCATCCAGAATTTAATAGCAAACTGGCGCCGTTGTCTGTCGCATCGCCACGCATATCCAAATCGTGGTATTCGCGGACAGAAACATGTGGCAGAATCAGTTCACACGGCGAGAAGTCCGGTCTCCAGTACATATGTGTCAGATACGTAGCGGCATCGCAAAAGAGTAATACTCTGGGATACATATGGAACTCGATCACATAGCGATAGCCATGTTTTTTGGCCACGTACTCGACAAACAATTTTTGGTTCCCATTGTATGTCACACAAGATGGAAAGCCCTCTACCTCACCACATACTTCCTCACTATTTGTGCATAAACACTTAGCGTGTTGTGCTCCCACTTCACCCCGAACTACAGGAACTCTGGATAGTTACTCTGGGATACATATGGAACTCGATCACAAAAAAAATATAGATGTTCGGTACTAACATAAATTCAATCACTAAATTACTATTTTTATTGCTTTAAAGCTACTACATAAAGGGGGGGGGGTTTGTGTGTGTCAAATCATTGAAATCAAGGTAGTCCCGTTTTGTTCCTACCACTCCGCAACTCCTTCTTCGGATTTGGTAATGGTAGCTCTGGAGACGAAGGCTCCCAAATGAGAAGCTCAGGTCTTGACTGTTGTGTAATTGGACAGGAAAGGAAAATAACTATTTGTTTCAGAGCGAGTAATAGCTGTAGATAGCAGGGATATGAAATAAGACAATAATTCATTGCATCTCCAAAAGGTACTCACAAAACAATGAAACCCAGCGAATCGATTTTATCGGCGAATAGGACAAAAAAACGGAACCAGGGAGCAGCTGTTAATGAATCGGTCGTTACTCAGGACTATGTGCGGAATTGCACCGTACACCGTTATTATGATGCATCATCCTTTTTAATTTGGCAGATATACAAGGACGAACCATACGAACATGCCGAGCCACTCAGAAACAAACACAACACACACATGCACAACTTTGCAACCAGTTCTATAACGAAACAAAAAAACATACGACGACGTTGACTTGTGCAAGGTTTTTCTTAATGCACCCCTAAATCTTCTGGTAACCTACTTGGAGAACTAGATACAAACGTAACGGCGGTCAGATGCACGCTGGAAATTCACTACATATACTAAACGGGAAAAACATGATACGAATAAACTTCGAAATGACCTACAATGATAAGACAAGGAAGCCGGTTGGAATATTCCAACAAATATACGAATAGATATGCCCGTTGACCCTCAAGGATGTATGAACTGACTCTTTTGCCATGTTTTAAACAAAAACCTCCATTATAACTAGATACTACACACTACAACCACTAGAATACTCCAAACTAACTTACGGCTAGATGATATACAATGATCCGACAGTCAAACTCAAACGCCTAGTACCTTGCACTGACCATTCGATTGATGAAAACCTGCAGTTGGCAAATGCTTATATCATTGTAGAATATAACGACGTGGGAAACATTGACGTATCACCAATTGAAATGTGATAGTGTATTAAATACTTACCGGAAACTGGGAGATTCGCCTCGGTTTCTTACGCACATCCTTATATTTTTTGACGGTGCGCGGTCTTTGGTTGTCAAGCAGGCAATTAAGTCCTTGTGCAATCAAGTACCACATCAAGCAGGCAACCACAACATACTGTAGTGTAGTACTCATCAGTATGTGTAATATAGGATCCAGTATTGGTAGCAGCCATTCTGTGATCGAATCCAACATAGCACTATTCTAACCGTTCAAATCACTACAGCAGGACGGTAAGATAGTATGGAATCGCGTCGGCCCTGTGCATGTGGCCGTTACTTGGCCGTGTGCTGCTGACTTATGATTCACTGTATGTATACGTCTATTAGCGAAGTCGCCAAAATCAGTTGATACTCGTATGTCTCTCACTTTTGAAATGTACTTCCAGCATAAGGTGATTCACATCCGCAGTAGCATAGTAGAAATTCTGAAAGCGAGTGCCTGTGTCGAGACTTCTTGAGCGGCAGTGCTATTTATTTTTTACCTTATTATTTGTACTACATAATGCACACATAAAAATAGTCGCCCTTTTATATTAGATAATGAGAGACCGCCAAAATCCAATAAAAAATATAGAAAAATAGAATTCAGAAGAAGCTATTTACAAGCCTACAAGTGATTTTAAATTATTTTATTTTTATTGACTTCCCGACTCCAGTAGCCTCGTTCAGAAAATGGGGGGGGTTTTATTATTAAAAAGAAGTAAATGTTTCGAAAAACATATAGGCTATGCATGACTTGTATTTATTCGTATATTACTATAGTCAATACACGGTAAGAGCTACGTGTATATACATACATACACACTGATCGAATCAAACTTGCAGTAAGGCCATGAGAGATCAGTCAGTGAAATGCGATGCCGACTATGGGGAGGACTCCGAAAATAGCCAATCGCCACCTCCACCAGATTCACGAGCGCAAATGAGTATCGTTGACGCAAAAAAAGCCGAACTTCTTATGTTATCGCAACTGCTCGCGCACACATCTGCGCTCAATCAGTCACTGTCGATAACGGAGAAGAATCTGCGAGAGCTTAATGAGGGAATGAAGAGTATGTTCGTGAATTTATACAGCTTTACAGTATATACTCACAAATACAGAAAGTATATTCAAAATAGATATTATACCGATCTACATCAGCCCTTTGCACGCAAACACAGCACCACGCGTATACACACCGCACGCACGTACACACACGCAACGCACACACTCGCAATAAAAAAAACCCCAACACACACATAACCGGACACAGACACACAAAGACAAATAAACGACACAAACACACACACACACAAACGACACATGAACACACACACGCACACACACGCACACTCACACACACACGCACACTCACACACACACTCACAAGCACACACCCACCCACACACACGCACACACGCACACACACACACACACTCACAAGCACACACGCACACACG
>NW_014040285.1:3021-12341 GCF_001186125.1 Sphaeroforma arctica JP610 | reverse complement strand
TTATACGTATAGTTTATGAGTGTTTCGTATGCATTTTTAGCTTCGAATCATGTATCTAGGGTTGGAGACAGCAGTCATCTGATCATGGATGCGTCGAATACATCGTACTCTTATATGCTGATGCAAGCGTTCCAAGATTTGATTATGGCAAGATAAATTGAAGATATACCAGTTTCTCACAGGGATGCTGATAATCTCCCTCATTCTTTACAATTGCGCATCTCCTGCACAGTGTCGCTGATAGCTGTCGATCAATGGAAGACGGCACTCAACCTTACTTCGCTAGTGGCACAAGACATCCATGGGCCACCAGCTGAAGGCGATGTAGTGAAACTGGTCAAGTTGGATAAGCATTGATCTGATACACTACTGAATTATGAAGGAACTGTTCTACTGAGAAACTACTGTCGATACCCAACGCTGATTCTTCTCCGATATCGAGGCGAGCCTTAGTGCAGCGCATGTCATAGCTTTGTCATCCTGGTGGGCTGCATGGTTGAAATTCACTTGCTTGGTGTGGCCATATGTGTACCGTGTAGGCGCTTTCATGTTGCTAGGGACTCTGTAATTTGTAGCGGCAAAACCGCCAAACACGCAGTGTATACCATATCAACTCAAGATTGAGGCAATTTGATGTTTAAGGTTTGGGAGAAGTGTACAGTTGCCAGGGCGTTGCACACTCCAGATGCCAACCAGCTCGCAATCGAGTTTGAGTTAGCGTAATGTATGCATCGAGCGATGTTATGTAGTACGCAGAGTTTTTGACAAACATGCACGAGGATGGAGGTGTACGACTGATCAGTGGAGGCGAGTGGCTCCTGCAGACAAGGGTGTATGGTGGGTACACACCTCAATTGATTACTATTTCCATCAGAGGAGTATATGTCAGAGCATGTGGCTCCTGCAGACAAGGATGTATGGTGGGTACACACCTCAATTGATTACTATTTCCATCAGAGGAGTATATGTCAGAGCATGTGGCTCCTGCAGACAAGGGTGTATGGTGGGTACACACCTCAATTAATTGCTATTTTAAATAAAAGGAGCACGTGTCGGAGCATAGAATAGAGCATATGCGTGCGGCGATTTCCACCTTCGTCAATCGGTGATTGTGCCGTATGAGCAGCCGAGACGTTCTTTTGCCAATTTACATAGCCTTCTAAATGAAACAGGCTCTGCAATTTAACTGTGCTTTAATTTTCTTCTGCCTGAGATTGCATTCCTTTAACTACTGGGCAAAAAAGGTGCCTGACTTAATCTATGCTGAGACATGAGCGGCCTACACTCTCTACAATTTAAGTTTTACAACGGCACCATCTTTTCTTTGAGCTCTTAATGTCGGACGATTCTTTCGCACGGTCCTACATTAATGCCCCGTTTCAGGAACATAATACAAATTTCTGAATGTGCCATACCTGACCATAACAGAAAAGTACAGTACAAATTTATATATTCGTGTGTCAGCAAGAGTTTGTACTCGTGTGCTAATTAAATTCGGAACTGCACCAAACAATGGGCATGCAGCTAATACGTGTGTTTGGTGACTGGGCCCTTATATGCCCAATCTCATTCGCATTCTCCAGCATTCGTCGAGGCGACCTGAGGACCGGCATGGTATGACCCGAGGATGCAGCTATATGAGCAGTGGTCGTACACATGGAGAGCCCACCACATACACACACTCTTGTATTGTAATATGGTTCGCATGTCTTCGCTCCTTGAGATGGGTGCGACAATGTCTGTCCTAGCATACACCCGCAAGGAATAGTAAGCGACGTTTGCACTTCAGCCGAGTACTCTCGGGGAAGTATGTGTGGCCGGGTTCCATGCCGATAGGACTGGTTGGGCTTGGGGCTTAAGTTTTATATTCGGTGGCGAATGCAAATCAATAGAGCAGTCGGATTATGATTGGGATGGTTTAACCTTCGTAGGATTTCTTGGCATCGTATGACTCTTCCGTCAGGGGTTGCGGCAATGCGATGGTGCAAGAGTCGCCATCGCAGAATTTGTCGGGCTCCACCGATGCTTTGGATTTACTGAAATCAATGGGCTTGACGTTTGACCTGATTGATGAGAGATAAACAGTGCTTGCGGGTGAGGAAGCGTAAGCTATAAAACCAAGCCATACAGGTGTACTGCACTTTCAGAACTCTCCTGGTGTCACAGATACAAATTGCGTTGCTTTGTGAGGTACTTTACTGCCGAGAAGGGTATGAGACAATCAGCCATAAAGACGACCTATGTTTGATCTACGCAAGAACAGAGCACACAAATAGTAAAGAAAAAGATACGTAAAACACACACAAGACGCTAGGCGACAATGAGCATCGAGAATCAGCTTACATCATCCTTTTATACTCAGCTTCCGTAATTTCCTCGTAGGGCATCTGAGCGTACGCTCCCTCGGGTGTCCTGGGCAAGAAACTTATACCTGTACAATGTATGGCAAACGTATGTGTCCGTGATGGTTAGTGGCGAAGAGAAGGGAATACGGCCGTCGACAATTAGGTTTCCGATTGAGCACATTAAAGGGGCAGTGTTGTGATTTCAAGCACATGGCATATATAATCGAATCCCTAGCTACTGATGAAATATGGTCTCTCAAAATGACAAATAAAGCAAGAGTATGTTTTTCATAACCGTGCGTGACATTCAAAGCTGGTATATGCACGCGACATAGTTGACGAGAATGTATGCGAACGAGACATATGTGTTCACAGTTATGTATTGACACTGGAGTGCTGTACACCTGTGATTGTCCTCGTACGCTTGCGAATACACTCTACGTGATCACTTTTGACGCAACAATGATACATACTATGCCATATATTAACGCAGTATTCATAGCGCAGCACCACAAACCGAACTCAAAGCAATCAACACGTACGCCAATCTAATCTCTGACATTGATTGACCAAAAATTGGGATCCAAAATACATTCGAATTTACGGCCAACGCAGCGGTCACACAAACAAAATTAAAATCGTATACTTCCTATAACAAAGGGAGTACAGCCTTGAACATACGCACGCAAAAAAACACATACACAAAACACACATGCATTAAAACCAAAAGTACCATATGCAATACTGGAGTCCTTCGATACACCATACATGCGTACATACCTTTCAGTTGGTATTGAAAGAAGTCCAAAGCATGCTTGAGATGGGGGCCCTCTGTCTCCGGGTCGAAGGTTATCGTGCACGACACCTGGTTATCAGCCCAGTAGCGCTGCATGAAAGCAGCCAGTTGCAACTGCTCCCACATACTCACTTTGGACAACGGTCGCACATTCTTGCCTACGTCGACGGGGAAGCTCGCTACCTTTGTATCCGAGCTGTACACATCTGCACGAGTAGCCAATGAGTGTATGCGATGCTTAATATAATACATATGCGAAGTTAAATACGTATCAGATTACACTTTTTGCACATTCGCCCCTATCACCTCTTGCACATACCGGTCTCCACTGCGTAGCCCGCATTCTCCAACGGCCCAAGCAGCTCCGAGTCACCGGCCGCTCGCACTCGTCTGATTTGATACCTCGAGTGCGGGTAGTGCAATCCGGGTGTGGCACCGGCGAGCAGCGATACCGTGCCGCTGGGCTTCACCGATGTGGTTTTAATGGACCGGGGTACGGCGAATTCGTCCGAGTACTCGATGTCGAGTTCCTGGATTTTGTGGTAGCCGGCCTCAAGCCATTCCTGCGAGCGTGGAGAGGGGCGGTGTTGGTGTTTGGGGGAGTATTTGGGGTATGCGTTTCATGCGAGCAGATAGGGTCTTGGGCAGCCAATAAAGCCGTCAAAAGGAGACATCTGTTGAACTAAATACGAGTAATTCACTGAAAGTTAAATGTGAAACGAGACAACTATTGAAACTAAATACGAGTGGTTCACTGAAGGTTAAATGTGAAACGAGGCAACTATTAAAACTCAATACGAGTGGTTCACTGAAGGTTAAATGTGAAACGAGGCAACTATTGAAACTAAATACGAGGGGTTCATTGAAGGATAAATGTGAAACGAGGCAACTATTGAAACTAAAAACGAGTGGTTCACTGAAGGCTAAATGCGTATTCATGCGGAATGGATAGTTCTTCCCTTTGTAGGGATATATGTGTTTCTATGAAGTCACGACAGTCATTGTTGCGATTATAACCGGACCCTTCAAAGCAACTGGAACCTGAATATGAGAAAATCACGACAGAAACCGCTATAGAATACCTTGAGCGTGTGTACACCTCGATCGCTGATGAACTGCGCAATGCCACTGACACTGCAGCCGATACGGCGATTACGTAACATGACTCGGTTGCTCTCTGGCCAGTGCGTTTCCCCAAGGGTAACGGTCTTGGCATATAGATAGGCTGTAGTGACGAGAGTGTGTGGAGTATATGCATGAAATTAGCGTCCATGGGCTGAAATTTCTCAAGACCGAGTTCGTTTTGTGCACTGAATTTCAATCCATACCAAGCGACAGTAGTGGCCACATTATATTGACCAAGTCGTGACTAATTAGGCAACCAAACCATTTGCTTTCCATTTTACGCCGCGCACTTCACACACCCTACACACAGACCACTCTTTCTACCGCAAGCGAGCGACCTGCACCAAGCCAACATACCATACTCGAGGGTCTGCAAAAAGTCTTCTAGGTTCTCGTGCTTGTGCGGGAAGGTTTCTACCAAGCAGCACAGCTCGTAGCTCTCCAGCGTCTGTTCCAAACAGGGATTGCCGCCCATGGCCTTGTGATCCTTGTTGTCTGCGGGGCCATCCATACGACTGTACTGGCGCATGTTGTCCAACCAAGCGAAGCCCGGCTCACCGTTGATCTGCACGCGCTCGCACACTGATGTGTAGTCCATGCCTGATTGAGCAATCAGTGGGAAGACTCGATAAGAAAAGGGGCGTTGTAGGTGTATGCTAACTGTTTGTGCGGAAGATGAGATGCGTGATAGTAAATCACATGTGCACAAAGAATGGCCAATTGATCGTTTCTCAGGCAGAATGTGGGAGGATATACCGGCCGGTTTCGATTGTGCTCGCGACTCGTGATCTTGCAGTTAGTGTGTTTGCTTATTCAGAATTTTTGCAATTTACAGGCCTTTCATTGAAGCCTGGTATTGCGTAGTACAGTATTAAAGAAACACATACAGATATAAGAAAACCGGAACATTCGATCGTTCTCTTCACCCATATACGCGACATTTAGAGATGCTAGGAGAATTCCAATCTCCAGACTAGTAAATAATAAATTGTCCGGCAATAATGAAGCATCCACCCAAATGTCTTAGCAGACATACCTAGCTCAGCGAAAACCGAGTTGTTGCTTGCCCACCCATAAGCCTCCCTCTGCGGATTGACTTCGTAATTCTTCAGATCGACATACTCAGCGCTCTTGGGGTCGCCAAACGAAATCTCTGCGGCGCGCCTGACGTTTCCAGCGACCACACACCTGATTTTGCAAGCAGCAGACGACATCCATTAAAAAAAAAGGACGTATGACAGTCAAAGAAAGCTAAAACTATACTATCGAGGTTCGCGTGATTGATATTTATCTATACTAGACTAGACAAATCCTGTTGAAGCCGCTGAGAGAGACCAATAGTGCGCATATCAGAGCCACATTGGCCACTACATCCATGCCATGTGACGCCATAAACATACCGGCCAATCATATTCATAATGTCTACAATCTGCGTAATGGTGACGTGATCTCCCACTCCAGCGTCCAAGCTTTCACGGATGGAGTTGTGCAACTGCTCGAGGGCCCGAGGACCACTAGAGACACCACCGAAACCCTGTGGGAATGAGAGTGCAAAATAAGGTAGAGAAGGGTCAGCAAATCAATGATCAATGAGGTACTACCACCGTATAACTAGAGAGTATGCGACTAGGTAGAGCAGGGTCAGCGACTAGACCAGCGCCCATATAACGACTAGACCAGCATATAACGTACACTTGAGCATAAACACAAGCATGGACCACTACTGCTATCCACAAGCATGGGGTGGGGGGAGAGATTTATCTACCTTAATGGGTTCTCCCGCCGGTCTGATCTTCGAATAGTCGAACTCCAATCGAGCGCTTCCATCAAAGTATGAGTCGATGAGTAGCGCTACACTGTCCACCCAGGCCTCCCGTGTGTCCTCAATCTCAACCATCATCGCTTTTCTTCGATCACTAGGTCCCTGTTCATACCACAATCGGAGCGAAAGGGTGAGTGACAGCAAAACATATCCAACATATACAAAGTGTTCATACCAGCAGTAAGGTAATATGATGATAATCGAGTGATAAAATTCGTCGACGAGATATATATGTAGTGCTCCGATCTCCTTTACTCAGCAGATCCCTACAAACGACACCTGAGAAAAGCCATCGGAGTGGAAATGCGAGTGATAAAACACAACGAAGTATTTTACAGAAGACACCACTATTCTTTACTCACTAGATCACTAGAATCAACACCGGGAAAAATCGTAAAAAATGGGGTGATAGCAAGGTCGACGTACTATGGAACATAATTTCACTTTTCCGCATCGGTGATTTACATTTATATACATATACGTATACATTAAGAATATATACATATATATATATACATACATACATACATACAATACACACACACACTTATATATACACATATGGTGAACACCACGTTCTGGTACAATACAAAACGGTATATATTCACCATATATACATATATATACACCTTCACAACCGGTGCACGGCTTCTTTTCGCATTCCCGGGCTCAGCTCCGAGCGTGTCGAAACCCACCCCCACCCCCAACATCGCTGCATCCATCAGAAACTTAAACGGCGCAGAGACATTGGTCTGCGAGTCTTGTATATCAGCCGTCGACACAAACGCACAGTTGTTCAGTGCGGCATAGAGCCCTCTTTCTTCGGTGAGTGGAGATCCCATGGCCCACAGACCTCTTCCAGGCTATTCGACGATTGGGAGGGGGAGGCGTATGATAAGGGAAGTTAGTACATACGAGGGTGTGTTGTCGCTGATGAACTGTTCCGCACGTCCGAGGCGGTGCGACTGATGCCTTTATCAAGTGGGTATCTTGGCAAACCGTACACATTTGCAAATATTCGCATTTCCGGACGCATGCTTGTTAGTGAAGGTACCACCCATACGTAAAAGCGGGAATGCCGAACTACACGGAAACCCTTCAGACACGCAATAAGAACCACATAGTACGCGAATGTAGGATCAAACAGCATACCGGTAGAAACTTCATTTCGAATATGCGTTTATACATCTCCTCGGCTCTCCCTCTCGGGTGTTGCCAACCTAGGCGTCTCTCGGTCATCCACTTTTTCTGTAACTTGAAGGTGCCTTCTACGACACGCTCGACAGTTTCGTACCACTCTTCATTAAACCCATCATCCTTAACACGTGCATAAGTGCGACGGTAGACCAGCTCACCCAATCCGTTGAACCCGAACGGGGCCTTTTGGTCTTTGTAAGATTTGACGAATCTGTAGTTGTGACAGAGTGTGCACAGCTAACATGTGAGACAATGCGTAGAGTTTATGAACGGCGCGGTGGATCAAGCTGGGTTGATACGGCGCCAAACTGTAAGTATAAGAATAAGAATAACCCGCCAGATAAAAAATCTACAACATAATTGTAGGATTCCTTACCACCTTATGCATCCAGGCTATTGGGAAAATATGCGCTGGCGTCTAGGTATGCGTTGACACACAGACACAGACACAGACATGTATATATATATAATATATATAAACAGATATATATATAAACATATATATATATATATATATATATACATATACTAAATACATATACATACACACAAAAATATATGCATATGTATACATACAAATACAAGTACAAACACACACACACACACACGCGCACACGCATATATATATACATATGTATGTGTATATGTACTTGCACATATATATTGTTCGTGTATGTTTTTCATATATATATATTCACGAACAACATCATACACACATACACATACGTATACTTGTATAATTATATTCAAATACATAGATACAGTGATATTCACACCTGCACATTTGATACATACGTACATATATACATATGCATTATTTTCAACATATATCTACACACATGAATGCACATAGACATATCCATCAATCAATATATACACGTACACGGATATGGGCAGAAATAACTAAATGTACCAGTAAACACACACACATAAAACACATATATACATACATACATGCATACACACACACATATATACATATATGTATATTGTACTCAAATATGCATAGCTATCACCATGAACATAAATTTGTAAGAATATATAACATAATAACATATGTATTCAATAAAATGTACCAATATATATTTAAATACAACATTGATACACACACCTATATCATATATATATATATATATATATATAAATATATGCACATATAGATATATATTTATACACACACGCACGCACGCACACACACACACACACACATACACACACACACACATATATATATTTATATATATCACTACAACAACTCCGTATTGTCTCGTTCTTAATACAATTCATACAGCTACGGTTGGTCGCTAGGATGTTCTTAGAATAGTCAACGCGCTTCATAACCTGTCCACGTCACGTTATATAAAAAGATGATAAACACGAAGTCGTCTGAAGCAAAAACATCACTTATAATCCAAGAAATATACACCCATCGACTAATGTAAACACTTACGCGGCCTTTAACATGGGTCTATCCTCGGCTCTAACTCTTTTCGTCTTTACAGCAGCCTTCTTGACCACAGGTTCTTCGCGGGAGCCTATACTATTATCCCCACTTTCACCTTTTTTACTACTCGGGCTTCCTTTATCCGAACACGAAATATCATCATCAGAGGTCAGCACAGCTGCTACGTCACCGTCGTTTGTTGCCATCACAGCAGTTGTACTGTGTAGCGGCCGTTGGGATGCATTCAGACTTGTATTTAATCTTATACTCGTGTTGGGAGAGGCCGTATAACTATGCATAGACTTACTATTAAACCGTAACACGCCCGTTGATACCGTTTTGTGACTGTGGTATAGCCTAGTTGTGGCGCCTACATACGAGCGCAGCTGTGTGTGCATGGTCGTGGACATTCTTGAATACCCAGACCTTCTTGCACGTGCAAATACAATGTAGTACTTGAACTGCTGTAAAAGAGCTAAAGAAATTTATTTTATATATACATGTATATATATATATATATATATATATATATATATATATATATATATATATATATATATATATATATATATATATATATATATATATATA
>NW_014040285.1:0-3001 GCF_001186125.1 Sphaeroforma arctica JP610 | reverse complement strand
ATATATATATATATATATATATATATATATATATATATATATATATATATATATATATATATACATATATAATATATATATATATATATATATATATATATATATATATACAATACAACTATATGCATTTATTCTCGCATGTATGTGAATACATCGCCGTGATTTATGGCGATATCAATTGGGCATCATCGCTAATTGCGTCATGTGTATATATTTTTTTGACCGCCCAATTGTAAAAATATTTTTACTATAAAATTAAATATTTTGGAATTTATTGTATGTATTTATTTACTATGTAAGGCTATGGCTGTAGGCGACTCGGCGACCAACGTCCACGGGCCACGGCCCACGGCCACGGGTCAAAGCCATCGACTCTTTGCTATTTATAGATTCCGGACCCCAGCGGACTCGCAGGGTGCGTGCTGGGTGCCTGGCAGCAGCCTGGGGGTCACACTGTCACAGTGATCACACAAGTTCAGTAGTTCATAACTCACACCGTCACTGAGATTCTGGGAATGAAGTATGTAAATACCGTACGCTCAAAACGTTAGATAGGTAAACCGTATTTGTAGATACGTGACTTTGTCATCAACTTAGGAGGCAATGGCAACTTTTATATAGGCCAGCAGATATCGCACACCATATAAACGTTAAAGGCTTGCAGACCATATGTTCAAATTCCATTTTTTTAAAATAAATATATAATTAACATTATGCGTCCCATTACAGTACATACATACAATACATACGTTACATAATGATTTACGGTATTTATAAACGTTCCAACGCCTCAAAATTTATACGATTTGAAAATAAATAAATAAACAGTATGAAACCTGGTTGTCGCTTTTACTTTTTTGGAAGGAAAGATCTCTGATAAAATCTGAATGGGAAGAAGCCAAAAGAATTTTCATATTTGATTTGATTTGATTTTTAAAAAAACAAAAAAACAACAACAAAATATAGAAGCCAGAAGATAGGCAAAATTTTTTTTATGTACAAACAAAAAACACACCTTTTCACATCGTTTTATATATGTCTTTATTTGTACAATCGCTCAGGTTATCAGGCCTGTCATATTTACACCCATAGCATAGCATAGCATCGGTGTATTTATTACATAGCCTTTACGTGATGCTGGTTTAGCACGCCACGATACTGAGAGACTTTTCGTATATATTGCAATATTGTAACTGAATGTCGTACCGGTTCAGGTTTATCGGCTGGTTTTCTTATGGGTGCCTAGGCAACCGCTTGAACGTCACCACAGCAACAGCAAGTAACCGGTCCAATATAAAAACATCTCTGCATTGTAGAATACATAATCTTCTTACACAACACAGAGCAAACAATCTGCACAAGACAGTTTATATTTAATCTCGTTTATACCCGAATGTCGAGACCAACCTCGCCAACAGACTCAACGGCCATTCCCGATGTTGTAGTCGAATCACCACACGGGTCTTCACGGTCGAAGTCAGTCAAGGCTCGTAGTTGGCTACAACGCAAGATAGGGAGGGGTCACAATGAGGGCCTTTCAGCAAGTCAGGCTGGTGGGTCCAGTAAGAGCAGTGCTACCAGTTTGGCGGCGGAAGAGGACGACGAGTTGCCGGTGTTACGGACAGCGGCGGAGATGAAAGCGGACACAAACACAAACACAAAGGGTGACACGAAAGTGGTAGAGGATAGTAACACAGCTAATATGGATACGGATACGGGGAAGGATGCAGTGCAGAAAGTACTGGCCAGCAGGAGCATAAGCGTATCGGAGAGGAGCTTGTCGGATGGGATGGGAAACTCTAAGAAGCCCCTCACACCACGCAGTAAGTCGACACTGAACAAGCCGTCGGTGTCGCAGAATATCTCTGCATCGTCGATGCTAGAGGATACACACGAAGAGATGGATGATATATCTATAGGCAAAGATGGTAAGAGCGGGCAGGGATTTAGATCTGGCGTGATGGACCGTATTCGCAGGCGCAAGAAGGAGGTCTCGCCTATGTCAGTTGACACGCTGGGTAATTCCACGTTCAATAACTCGCTCACACCGCGTCCGTACAAGAACCACGCGCTGCAGCAGAATGTGGGCTTTGGTAAGATGTCCAACAGCCTGAATGGACCCCGAGACGCGAGTGGTGGGAATAGTTACTTGAGGACAGGGGGTGGAACGGTCCTGTCTATTAATAGCATGACCATACAAGGCAAGTCACCGAGCCTGCACAGTCGCACATGGTCGGCCGAGAGCAACAGTACGGGTGCGAGTGCGGCGTTTACCAACACCAATGCCAAGCGCAGCACAAGTATGCTGGCGCACATGAAGGAGAGTGAAAGACTGGATGTGGGGATGAACGGGGCTAATGCGGTGGAAGAGGTGTCATTTGAAGGGTCAAGGAACGAAGGAGACCAGAGTAGCCAGCAGGTTACAGGACGAGATGCGGGTGGTGATGGGGTGCGTACAGAGAATACAGGGCTACAAGAGAGCAGACAATTTATTGACTGGGGCTATAGGGCGGCTATAGCGGCTTTTTTTATCACACTGTTCCTGGCCGTGCTGAAGGAAGTGGGCTATGATATAGTTCCAAAGGTACTTGAAGGTTGGTGATGTCAGTGGATTCGATCTCGCTGACAGCTCACACTCGTATACAGGCTACTTTTCTGGTATAAACGTGCAAACGGATAAATGTGATCCGAACATGTGTGAGTATTTATATATTGATATGGACAAACCACACAACCCTTGTGGAAGATTCGCACATTCGTGCTCGATGGCTTTTACCTTATCACTGTGGGAAGTATTGTGGCTTTGTTTGTAGCCCAGTCTAATTTAATTTTATATATATATAAATATATATACATACATACATATACCCACCCACCCACCCACACACTGTATGTATGTATGTATGTATGTATGCATGAATGCATGTATGTATGTATGGATGTATGTTTGGATGCACGTATGTATGTATGTATGTATGTATGATGTACGATGTATACATAC
>NW_014040286.1:92358-97297 GCF_001186125.1 Sphaeroforma arctica JP610 | reverse complement strand
CATACATACATACATACATACATACATACATACATACATACATACATACATACATACATACATACATCATACATACATACACACACATATATATATATATATATATATATATGATATAGAATCAATTCAAATATGAATATAAATACATATCTTATACAAGTCACACACCTCGTGTTTCTTTTTGGGGCCAAAGAGCATGTCCGATCCATACCATAGATCCGCCGGTCCTACAGTCATGTACACACATCATGTCCGTGGCAGGTGGTGATGGTTCAAGGGTTATAAGGTGTAGTTTTTAGGGTTTTAGGTTTCAGGTAAGTGATCCTCAAGTGTGTACCGACTGGTAGTGCGAATGTCTTATACTGATCTGTGGGCAACTGTGTGCAAGCATGCATGTACATAAACGTATGCGTGTAGCACGATTTGTCGATGTAAACAACAACAGAATACATCGACATATTTATAAACAAACATACACGCATATACACACGCAGCATACACATATATACACACATACACACTTATGCTCTACATACCTATATATACATCCAATTTAAACAACCTACAAACCCACATACATACACACCAGTGAGCTCGCGAACACAGCAGTCGCCGTGGAACACGGTCATTTGCCCCCGCATAAGATAGAACGCGTGGTCGCCAAACAAGCCATCCTCCACCCATTGTTCCTGAATTACACAGTATGTCCATTGCAGGCGAGACGCTAAACGCAGACAAACGTCCACGGGTATGTTGGTACCCAATAGACGTACCACCTTGTCAAAGTGCGAGTAGAGCTTGATTTCCTTCCTGTATTTGTGAGTGTGTGTATTGGTGTGGAATGAGCTCGTATTTGTCATGTGGGCATGAGATCAGAGTTCAGGACTAACGAGGCAGTTGTTCCACAAACGACGCAGCCCCTTGGAAGTAGCAGCTATAAACAGAGCTCCCATCACGCCGCCGTGTTGCGTATATATATATATATATATATGCAAGCGTTATTTAACTCTGGCGACAAACCCTTTCGAGATCATCAATACAAAACGTATTGTCTCCAAACGGCTGATACAGAACTGAGCCCACCCCTATATCTCCCACAGCAGTTGCACAATTTACTGAACCGTGGAGCTGATATGCAAACAGCATCGACAGAGGGGCATATCCATAAATGCCAGAATATGCACGCATACACTTACAGCAGATGCGGGGGATAGCCGTTGAAGACATGTTCGACGTCAAAGCGGTGTCTGAGGTTGTCTTTGTGCGTTGTATAGTGCCAGATACGCCTCTCTACTTGCTTCGGGAGATTGTTCTGTGTCAGGCAGTGCATATATATATTAGTCTACCAGCATGATTTGAGCTAGAGATAGACTGTTCAGCGAATGTGGTGTAAACATGAGCATATGTTTGTTTCTTCATTCGCTTGTAAGTTCGAGAGAAGCTGAGTGTAACCTTACAAACAAGTGAAAGTGAAACGTAGAACCGGAAGCAGCGTCAGTGACAAAGCGGATCAGCCCATAAGTACAAAGCGTACGACTGGGAGTAAATTATGTGACAAGAGCAATCTCAAAACAACGGAACAGTATAGAACTACTCGTAGGTGTATAAGCGTTCACGGGAGTATACAATAGTCCAAGAACAATCAATACGTTAAACGTGAGCAAACATACAACCTTCAAACCTACGAAACAACATAGCACCCATGGGAACACATCTCATACTACAATTCAGTATACAGAAACACCAACGAGATATTGCCCAAAAAACTACATACAGTCGCATAGTAAACATGTTGGCTAAGCAGGTACCATGCAAAGATAACATTGGTGTGCCACACATACACCCACAGAACTTGGCAAAAAAAGGTACTTTACGTAAGCAGTTGCGCATGCGCAGTCAGCACAACCATAGTCTAGTCTGCCTAGAATGGGTATACGTGCATGTAAATACAACCACCTCCCACCCTCGAGCCACAGATATATATCCCTGTTCTGTTGTCCAGACTACACTACAAAGTTGCCTGTGCCTGTGCTAAAATTGGTCTACAATTTCCCTGTACTATTCGTGTATACATACCGTGTATACATACGACAATGCTTGATATCGTCCAATGACATTCGAGACACAATCTACGTTTCCTATAAACTGGAGAATATTCGATTTCCGTTTTCTGTAAACTAGAGAATATTTGGCTTACGTATTCGATATACTGGAGAATAATCGGCTGACGGTTCTTATATGCTGGAGGATATTCCACCTACATTTTCTATGAACTGTAGAATAATCTGACTTACGTTTTCTATATACTGGAGAATATGCTTGTTCTTCGCAATGTTGGCCACATTATCGGAGTAGAAGGTGGAAACCAGCATCACTACGTAACCAAAGATAAACGCGTCGAAGAAACCTGCATTCATCCAATGTAAGCAATTACAGGTGTAGGGAAAGTAATAAGTATGCGAATAAGTACACTATCCTTCTACCATACGCCGTGTGCCCACTTAAATACATGACACGTGACAAACTGACAATCGTTAAGTTTCAATTTATACAATGTTGTTTATTGATGAAGGAAGCAGAAGTGGCTGTATTGAAAATATTGGCAGTTGGCAGTGAAACGCACGAGAAGCTCTATCGGTCTATCTCTAGCAACAAACGGGCCCACACCCCCTACAATAATTAATAATGTATAAGTATGTATTACTTTCAATCGTCGCAGCAATAATATACGTAGATAGAGACACTGTTCTTCTAGCTGCCTCAACTCGTGCGTGCTATTGTGTCAACTAACTATCACAGGGGTGTGCCTCAACTCGTGCGTGCTATTGTGTCAACTAACTATCACAGGGGTCCAGCCAACGAAGTACCGTAATCGACTAAGAAAATATGCACTGAAAGAAAACACACACCTGTGACCACCATGATGACATTTGCAAACCAAATTTGATTCAGTGTATTGGGTGTGATATCTCCATATCCCACCGTTACCATGGTAACCACGATGTAGTAATAGCTGTACGTGTACTGCGTGCTGAAGTCCGCGTCCTCGAACAATTCCGCACTGTCGTTGTAGTAACTGACGTGTGGATAGACCCCATCTGCGAGCATAAGCGTGCATGTCTGTGTTAGTGTATACATATATGAATTAACATATATATCGTATGTGAGTGTGAATATCCTACTAATTCTGATCATAACGCCAAACGAAGTTGAGACGATAAATAAACCACGATATGGAGCACCGCGGCATTTGATGTCGTTTCCCATGAACACAAGAGAGCGCGGCGCAGGAGTGGATGCATTGGAATAAATCTACTAGAAGAGTATGTACAGACATAGCCTTCTAAATCAAACAACGGATGATACAGATGAGTACTTGAAGAGTGTGTACAGATAATACATATGTATACGTCACTCATGCTCACGAGGACTATACCGACTGGCAACGCAAACAATATATATCCTAAGGATTCCTGGCTGTACATAACGATATATTGCTAGTTATACCCGCCGTACCTGCAGGGAATGAAGATATTTACATGATTCTATTGATACTGGTATATGTCCTCGACGCAGTGCATGCATGGATGAGGTTCCATCGTGAATAACCACAATGAATGTACACATACACATGTCTATGAATCAAGCCCAGCCGTACATATGCACATGTGTATACATTAAAACAAACAAACTTAATCGGATATTCCGCAAGCAACAGCACACGCACACTAGCAACCCAAAGAATGTGTTCATTTACACATGGATACATATCAAAACCAGTGACCTAATCAAATATACTTCCACACATATCTATAAATCGAGATAATGACGTACCGAATGTTTTGCAAGAAATATCCACACACGCATCAGAAAATCTGACATCAAGACAAACAGACTTGCCCGAATGTTTGGCAATAAAGAACCAAATACACGCCAACAGATTCATCAGCGCAATCCAGCCGACAAAGATCAGTCCCAGTCGTACCCATGTCAGCAGATTGGCATTGAGCGATTGAATGTGGTCCTGTATTGAAATAAGCAGAATAAAATTAGATCGACAGGACACTAAAATGGTGATGTATATAAGTATTGATAAAACAAAGAATATAATTGGGGCTCATACTGCATAACAAATGAATAAGACTTTGTAGAGACAAAAAGAACGATATCAGGCCCATAGGCAGTACATGGTAATAGAAAAATATCGGGGCAATGGACGTAAAGTGCATTTTTAGGGTTTAATAACAACGAAAAGTGAATGGGCGTACTATATGAAATGCATAAGGAAAAGATCGAGTCACGCAGCAAATAGAACCGGTCAAAGACAGTGTATATGACCATGGGGGAGCGATTACGGCAATGGCAACCACAACAATTAAGCAAAAGACTACGACCTCCACGCGGAGATAGACACAGGCTTAGCACATACATGCACATAGAGCTCGCTTACAACGCACAAGTGAATGTCACGTACTTGATATCTACATGTGAATGAAAAACGTTTACAATGTACATTTAGATGGCACAGGCATAAAACGTACAAGAAACTAGCACATCACTGAACAATCACGGACCAGTAAATGACGCATGCTGAACAGACGCAGCAGCTTGAGCAGGGCGATCCACATGGCTTCCTTGACCCAGATGGAAATGATACCCCATGGCAGGGCTCCCGCAAGATCAATAATGAACCATGTGCTCAAGTAGTGCCGTAAGGCGCGTTTCTGTATATAGCAAGTAGAGCTGCTTAATATTGATAGCCACACTGTAACGAGTATTGGTATCTGTAGCTGGTACGAAATATGTTTCGAGTAGCCAAGTGTAGAGTACGAGTTTTATTTACATGTACGTGTTGAGGCACGGAATGAAATAGGGCATCGCAGATTACAGATTACAGATTTATATATACATATACATATATACATATATATATATATAT
>NW_014040286.1:88437-90228 GCF_001186125.1 Sphaeroforma arctica JP610 | reverse complement strand
CACGCAATGCAAGGTCAACCGCTGGATAGTTGTTGAGGCAGGGCGCGGTGAATATTGTAAGAATATGAATGCATGCTCAAGTGTACGCGCGCATAAAGCAGGATATACTCATATAATATTGCAAACATGTTTGTTCAATTGCATATATGCGTCCAGGCACATCAATACATTTGCTTTAAGACATAACCGCTCATGCAATCCGTACGCAGACACATACCATAAACTCATGCTCGTATAAATATACAGACCCATATCCAATCGAAGGCGTTTGCTTACGTACATCCATGCCAATCGCTCGAACTGTGCACAACCAGTCAGAGTGCACTTACCATGATACAGAGCGTGATGCAGTAACTCCACACGAGTATAAAGAATCCGGCTGGATTAAATAAACACGTCTGTCCGATGTAACGCAAGCGATACTTAATGCCCGCCAACCCCTGAAAGGCGTCGATCTTTTTATCCCTATTTCGCCTTCGTCTTAAACCGGTACGCATACCCGGTCCATTCTGTCCAGGTGCCGTTTCGGTACTCATACCTGCATCACTGGCTCTGTGTACAAAGCTCTGCGACATGTCTGGCGAGCCTGAGATTTAACACGTGATGTGCACAAGATAAGTATATGAACACAGATTCATGTGATAAATTTGAGAGTTTGTGAAGATATATTTGTGTAGATGCAGATTTTGAATACACATGAAAATACAGATTTGAAATAAATATTGATAAGTCCAAGGACGCTTAGGTTTGACGTCCATGGCATGTGTGAAAGCTGTATATATCAAGATAAAATTAAATGTAATCCATTTTGGGAGATATGAAGATATACGTATGAAGATACAGATATTGAATATACATATGAAAGTATAGATATAGTACATACATTAACAATTTAGATACATATAGGACGGGCGTGCAAAAAAAAAATGGAAGTACGCAATATAGGTATAAAATCAAGTATAAAATATACACATAGAAGTTCGAATATAACCTGAACATGCACAGGTGCAAAAGGCCACGAGGTGGCTGTGTGGGGCCGACATGTATTGGAATCGTGATACTGCAACTAAAGTGCAGTGGGTGTGTATGGTGTGCACGAGTGGTAGGCGATCATGTGGGAGTACTATTGCACTACGATCAACTACAAGCATTTAGTTTACACGTGCTATCAGTAGGCGATAGAGTGAGGCTCACAAAGACCTCGCCTACAGTGGGAGCATATTTCGTATAGATCTCTACAGCTTAAATATAAATCTTCTCCCAAACAACCCATATGCCACGATCATCAAGATCCTTAACCGGTCGTGCAGTGTTGAAATCTTCAGGTCTCGAATAGTATAACGATATACATCTCTTTACGATGCAAAACATGGGCGACCACTCCGAAACACACAACGCATCAAACCCAGAGAATAAACTTGAGTAGAGTAACAATCCGATATAAACGAGAAATCAGACATGTGAGGTTCACAATATAAAAACAACCCAAAAATCGGGTGATATCGCATCCCACCGTTTGCACTATCATCTGTCAATAGACCCCGAGGTATGCGCATGATACCAACGTCCCTAGGCAAATATAGTCCAGAGCGTGCCGTTTGCATGCTAACATTCAAAGTGACAACGACTGCTCACATATATATATATATATATATATATGTATGTATGTATACATAATATATATTTATATATATATATGTATATATACATAACATGTATTTATATATATGAATATATATATATATATGTATATATATATATGTAATAAAAATATGTATATATATATATATG
>NW_014040286.1:85187-88417 GCF_001186125.1 Sphaeroforma arctica JP610 | reverse complement strand
TGTGTGTGTGTGTGTGTGTGTGTGTGTGTGTGTGTGTGTGTGTGTGTGTGTGTGTGTGTGTGTAGTGTGTGTGTGTGTGTGTGTGTGTGTGTGTGTGTGTGTGCGTATGTATATAGGGCATCGAACACTACAACAATGCCATAGATTTATACTGGAACACCAGCGAATGGTAAAGGCGAGTCACAGGATAGAGTGGGATGCAATTTGTGATTGCGGGTCGAATCTTATATGGGTGTACCGGATGCTACATCTACAGCACCAGAAGCACAGGAGCAACATATGAGTATATCAAGAGCTATAATGGTATACGGACATTTCGGTGCCGATTCAATCCGACTATACGTGTACGTACCAGGACAGAAAAACTCGTACGTGTTTCAGACCACGTCAAACAGAAATGTACTAAAAAGATAGACTTTAAAAATGTACCAAACGACATATAACCACATATAGATACGCACACATGGCGTGCATGCAAAGAAGTCTGCGGCACTCAATGTACATGAACAGGTCATCCCCACGACAACCATAGCAAACACTCACATGAGAGTATATTGTAAAGCCCTATCCTATCACACAACACAGACAACACACACACCAACCCTACAGACCCAGCAATATGCGTGGAACTCACACAACAACCAAACATATACACGATAACAGCTGCAACACACACTCACACGATAGAATACTATGAAACAAAATAACAGCCAATATATATATACCTAATCCTCGGACCCAGCAACAGACAGGGCACTCTCACACAACTACCACACACACACGACAACAACTGTAACACACATCACACGATATCAAACTATCAAATAATGTAGACCAGTCAACACACGCACACCAACCCCACAGGACCAGCAATAGACATGACACTCACACGACAACACCTGCAACACACACTCACACAACCAAAACTACACCACAAACGCGCGATAGTACATAACATACTATCAAACAATACGACACCGCCATTGCGCACACCAGTCATATACACTCACCTATACCCTTGGCCTCGACAGACGCGGCACTGCCCGCCCTATTCCTAACCAGTTTCGTCGGATCCGCATCAGCAGTGTATGACATATGTGGCTGCATCAAAAACTTTGGATTGCGCGTGTACGAGGGTCTCGCTGTCTCCTTCTCCTGTGTTTCAACTTCGTCGCCATCTGAAGCGCCCAGACCACCTGTGGGTTGTTTTCTGCGTGCGCGTGACATGATGATACGATCCTAGTATACCATTACTGTTACAAGTAACGGCTAGATGGTCGTGATTGCATCCAGTGGATTAGGATAGAACGGATTGGATATGTATATGTGTTGAGTGCTGGTGTGAAGAGTTTTCGAATAGACCTGTGTACGCGAGTACAAAGGTACCATTTGCCACCAATTCACCTATTCACCTTATGGGCCGTTCCAGCGTGTAACACCATACATACGTCTACTTCCGTGTGTACTGAGCATGTACAGATGCTATATGATCTGAGATTATCCATTGGTACCATATTTTTTATCATAAATAACACTCGCTTGATATTTTTTTTATTACAGCACAAATACGAGTGTTCTCAAATTTGAGAGGGTCTCAAAACTCAAAAATCTAGTCTCTAATAATTTCTTTTCGACTCCTCAAGTTTTCCTGCACCTCAATCCGTTATTTTAAAGGGGCCATAAATGCGTGTCAAATTGCTAGAAAATAAATAGCCTCAATACGAATTAAACGGACACTAGACAGTACAATATTGAACATTTTAAACCTTAGGACTCAGAATATCCACCTGTTTTGACAGCACTAAGGTTGATGCGATATATACACTCAACGTAAACGTATATTTATTCATAGTCTCTACTCTGTAGGGATTAAATAATGCAAACGTATTGAGGTTTGCTGCTCAGACTCTAGAATCCAGAGTCCAGAGTCCCAGTCAGGCCACACATAATCAGTTCTTTCAACCTTGTGTGGAACTACTCTTTCTATAGTGACTCATTAATTAGTCACCAGTCGCCATAACAGCGTTATTTTCGTTCTAATCATTCTGATTCACTTGAATATATTCTATGGCGGAAGCTTTTAAAAATAAACAAAAGAAATTATCCATTTCAACCAAATACTGTCAATACCTAAAGAGATAAATTTTCATAAAACATGTTTGATATGCTTATATATTATAAACCAATAGACAATGTATTATATCATATATTGTTATTATTGGAAGTACAGTACCTATACAATAAGTTTTCAATTTGTCATGTTAGAACTCAGATATTTTAAAAATGGGGGGGTGTTTTAGAAAGAAACGATTCGCGGAGATGTTTCGCTTAGAGGACTATTTATGGCGGAGAGCTGAGGCCTGAGGTGGGGAAGGGCCAGGGCGCATCTGGAGTCTGAACTCCGGAGTGCGGACAAGGACTCGGAGTCTTGAACTTGCGAGAATGTGAGGTGTGCCTTGTGAGGCAGTTTGACGCTGGTTCGATGTTTGATCTAAATGATGATATTTGATAGTTCGGATCCCCTCCATTTTGTTCTTTTTTCTTTAACAAAATATGTACGTTTTATGAAACGGGTTATTTTGTGTACTACTTTGGATCCGCCCTGTTTTTTTGAAAGCCGAGTGGCTGGTATTTACGTTTAAAATCTCAAAAGATGAGTTGTTATCCAATAAAAACAACAGTATGAAAATTATATATATATATACACATACTTGTGTAAATACGTACATAACTACTGCGAGTGTGTATGCATATTGTTTTTATTTGAAAAATTAAATACAACAGAAAAAAAAAGAGGCATGTAAAATTATATATTGAGTCACTGCTGCAGGTCTGCAGCAGAGCAGAACTGCAGTCTGCGAGTGCGAGGCTGGTAGGCTGTGGCAGTGTGGCCTGTGAGTCATGGGAACTGAAAACTATATTTAACTGTGTGTAGTGTATTTAAATACTGTAGTAAACGTGGAGTGTAGACTAATCGACACAGATTTTTTTTTGTTACAGTAGATAAAGTAAAATAATTAAAGGACAATAACCCACTTTGTTGTATATGAAGACTCCTAAAATTTATTATAGGGCTTTGCACCCAAATTGTTTTACGTACTTTTCTCACAATTCCACTTTTTTTCCCGGAAAAGTGCCGTTATTTGATTGGGCTATATTAATCACAAATAACACAACACAGACGTGCAAAAAAGGTGGAAATCACAACACACGCGAGCACTGTGCACACA
>NW_014040286.1:68595-84982 GCF_001186125.1 Sphaeroforma arctica JP610 | reverse complement strand
CGCCATATTTTCATACATTGTATCATACATACTTGCCATTTTTGAAATAAATAATAATATCCCTATTAAGAGTACGTCTATTTTATTAGATTCTAATGTGGAGACCCGGCTTTTACAGTGACAACAACGAATACAAGATCACACGCTTGTATGGTTCTTCCGAGAGTAACGAGAAGAGCAGTATGTTGGAAATTGATATGGAGATTGACGAGATGCACAATAATAAAGGTAGATTCTCTCAAAAAGTAATTCTAATTGTAGTGATGGCCATAGCTTCAGTCATACCTACAGTAGAAGACCCTATATGGTCTCACAAGATTGGGTATTGTCTATCGATAGACGCTCACCTTCAATGAGGTAGTTGGACACTCATTGCAGATGAACAGCTTTGATATTGACCCCAGAATGACATTTGGTCAGTTCTTAATATTAAAAGAGGCGATCACTGCAACATGCAAAAGAGATCCGCGCAAGGGTAATTTGAGGAATGGAGCGATAGTATTTGACGTACAACTAGCACTCACCTTAAGGATGCTATAAGGAGGTCTTGTGACAGACCTGAAGAGTGTTCTTAGCATTCTTTTGCAATTCGTTTGCATCTACTCACGACAAAAAGGCGTTCGACGTTGCAGGTTTCAAAGAACTGATTGAGGGCTTACCTAACCCTTACCACATCGTCGGCGATAACGCGTACGAAGGCTCAGATAAGATGTTGGGACCGTGCCCAGGCTCTAAACTAGGCTAATGGTGGGATGCATACAACTTTTTCCAATCCCAAACGCGCATGCATATAGAGCTGGCGCTTGGGATATTTGTCAGGAAGTGGGGAATATTGTGGAGAGCACTAGAGTTTAGTATTATGATCGTGCAGGGGATTATGAACTGTTTTGCGAAATTACACAACTATTGCATAGTACTTGAAGGTTGCCCTGACAGTGATAATTGTTATAAGGTATGCACAGCAGAAATAGAGCATACGAAAAAGGGGACATCTGCAAATTTGCGTTGATTCTTGCACCTAAGCCGATTCTCTACCCCTTGTTAAGGGATACGTGCCTGTACCTAGTGGCCAACGATATAGTATCGTTGGCCACGTAGCACGAGGTAAACACGTCAACCGTTCGAGTGTGGGTAGTAGAGGCGTTTAGGGACATACTTCGAACCAACAGCTGCGAACCAACAGACTAGACTCGAACGGTAATACCGTTCGAGTGTGGGCAGTAGAGGCGTTTAGGGACATACTTCGAACCAACAGACTAGACTCGAACGGTAACTAATGGTATACCAAGCACACTGTACATACACTACGACTCAGTGATGTCGCAGAACGCAAGCAAAGGTGAGCGTGCTGTCGCGAAAATGTACGGTAGGGTCAATGGTAAGTGTCAGCGCCAGTGGTAGACACACGCAAAGGTGAGCTTGCTGTCGCGAAAATGTACGGTAGGGTCAATGGTAAGTGTCAGCGCCAGTGGTAGACACACGCAAAGGTGAGCTTGCTAGAAGCGTATGGTCAATGGTATAGCACCCCGTCGGTTAGCGTAGGGTCAATGGTATAGCACCCCGTCGGTTAGCGTAGGGTCATTGGTAAAGCAACGTTTCGGCTCACCCCTTGCTTTTCAGCAAGGGGTGAGCCGAAAATTGGCAAGGGGCTGTGCGAATAGGGCCTATTTAAAAAAACTGAATAAACTTTTCTTGAGATACAGCGTATTATATATATCGAACACACAATATAGTAACAATGAATATCGACTCGTGTTCAGAATGGCGTAATATCGAGCGATGTCCACCCGTCATTGAAACTAATACATCCGATAATACCGAACTATCACAAGTACATGTAGTTGGTGACCGGACTGCCTCTGGAACATTTTTCTGTGCGAAGGATATTGCAACTCTAGTCGACGTGTCAAAATCGTGTAAAGTATATAATACGATTACCAACGATAATCGTGTCAAAATCCGAATTAAGGGGACGCTTGCCGTCTACCTCGACACGTTTGGGTTCATCATCTACATCTTGTCCACAAAACGTGGCCAGAGTACTGGGTACGCGAAATGGGCTATGGGTCTAGTTGCAGCGTACACAACACATGACACGGCTAAGATTATCGAGTTGTCTGCACCATCCCTGCAAATTTCGTTACGTAGAAATAATGTGGACTCACCAATACCCGGTGGTGTTTACCTAATCTACGCTGGTACAGTCGGAGAATTGAAGGGGCTATGTGACACTCTACCACTAGACGTGAAAGACGATCACCGTATTTATAAGTTTGGTCGCAGTGACAATCTTCATCGCCGCCTCGGTGAACACGAGCACGGCTTCCCTGGTTCTACTCTGGCGTTCGCCGTCTATATCTGTTCGGGTACCATTGGTGACGCAGAGGCGGCAATAGCAGACATTGTTAGCAAGCACTCGGCGACAAGCAAGTTTCCACTTAAGAAACAGAGAGAGGTATTCTGTGTCCCAGCTACTATGGCCGACGCGCTTGTCGATCAACTATACAATGAGTGTCGCGCGTTTGGTGCGAAAAGTGTTAGTGTGGACAAGTTGGTTGCCGAGAAGGCGATGATCCAGCGGGATTTAAAGGCTGTTGAAGATCGGGCGTTGCTAACCGAACAGGCCAATCATCAGGTGACTGAGGCAAACCGTTTGACGATGGAGAGTTTAAACAACGCAATTGCTAACGCGCGTCGTGCATATGACGAGATGCGCGTGGCATATTTTGAACTAGCCAAAAAGTACGACGATGCTCGTGATCGTCTTATGGATTTTGCACTACTAGCTCCGTCTTCCAAAAAGCACAAGCCAAATCCCCCACAATAGAGAGGGTTTAGGGTTTTAGGGTTTTTATCGCTTAAGTTAACACGATTGAAACACTTTAATAAATAAATGAAAACGGTAATGCGGCTCGGTATGTCAGCACCGACTCAACTTGTAAAAGGCGACGAGTTTTGCAATTATTCGGTGGTTTTTGCAATTTTGTCGTCAGAAGCACGATAACCTGGCGATTTGAAACACTGTGGCTTGCTCGGGCACCACGCACGAGACAATGTGGGCTCTAACGATTTGCTTTATGCGTACTTACACGTGCCCCTAGCACATTACTTGGCTGACCAATCAAAATGTACATGAACAATATGCTAGTCTTTTTGCCCCTACACTGACGCTAATTTTTTACCGCACCGGTTCCACACATCAAGAAGAGCGTCTGAGAACGTGTCCAGCATATCTGGGGTGTGTGCCGGTGTTGGGGTAACGCGCAGCCGCTCCTGTCCCACAGGTACCGTGGGATAAGTTGATGCTCTGCACGTATATGTTGTGTTTCTGCAGCAACGTGTCGGAAATGGCACGGCAAGTCTTATATATATTTGTTTATAATGTTTTAATTGTCTTTGCGTTCACGATCGAAATCAAACGCCAGTCGGACACCCCGTTACACATTTTGCACATCCTCTTTGAACCAACAGACTAGTGATACCGTGCGAGTCTTACTGGAAGAGACAATTAAGACCTAATTCGTACCGCTATTACAGACTCGAACGGTAGTACCAAGCCCCATGGTGCTGTTCACTGTACATACGCTGCGACTCAGTGATGTCGCAGAACGCAAGCAGAGGTGAGCTTGCTCTCGCGAAACAATACCCAAATAATTATGTAATATCTTTTTTAAATTCCTCCAGTAAATTCATGTTTTTAAAAAATCCATTTAAACATTTTAAGCTATTCCACTAAAAAAATAAATTTCGCTTCGTCAGTCTCGAGTTTGAGCCTCTGGACACTGTAATTTTGTGTTTTGCAATTTAGTGTTCACTTGAACCGGACACAGCCGATGTGATTGTTGATCAATCAGGTCGATCCATCCTCGCGGAGGCGTTTCCGCACACGTGCTGGAACGCACGTCTTCATGAAGTTTCCTTGGAGCTCGCGCAGCTGGTCTTCAGCGACCTTGGCGCGCCCATTCGCTTCAACGAGCAACGTATGCTGTTGCACCCTGTCGAGTTGTGCACGCGCTTGCGTTTGAACGAGTTGCTGTTGAGTTTCGGCAAGTCGGTCGGTGAATTCCACATTGCGCTCTTCGGCCGTGTTTATGCGGAGTTTCAAGAGCTCAATTTCATGGCTTAAATTGTGTTTCACCGATTCTTTTGCCCGGTCTAGTGAAATATCCTTCAGATCAACTATCACAGAACCAAACACATCAGGGTTGATAGATACCAGTTCAGTTTGATTTTTGTAGTGAAACGGTAGAGTTGTCTGTATGTTTTTGAGGTATTGTCGTATATCTCGTTCCGCCTTACCAGCAAGTTCGACGTGCATGCAACACAAAATATGGAGCTTTGGTTTGTTGAATAAACCGTCATGTTCTTTCAGACGACGAAAAATATTGGTCTTTGACATCCCAAACTTGAGCACTATATCCGAATCGTTTGCATTTGTCGGCTGGGTGCACTGATCGCGCAGTTTACCAACGGTCCCGATTTCAAGAACGTAGATACCGGTTGGATATCCCAGCAAAAATGTGTCGGGTAGTACTGCTGCGAGGGAGTTTGCACAATGCTCGGTAATCTGCACGTGGTCCTGAATCACAAAGGCGAGTATTACTTCAAGCAGCCATCTACAATATGGACCTTTGCGTGCCTGTCTAGATGACACAATGAATTTCACAAGTCCGAGTGTCGTCACAAAAAGCGTCTCAACGTTCTTGATTTTGATTTTGACGTACTCGTCACTTTCTAGGCCTTGGACTACTTTACTTGCACTCGAAACACATATCATTTTTGAGACATCTTGTGCTTTGAAAAATGTGTTGTCTATTGTACCATCACCCACAGTGAAAATTGATGTTTCAACACCATCTTCGTCCGCAAATGACTTACACTCAAGAGTGGGTGGGATCGTTTCAATGACACGAACCATTTTTGAACAACATCTTGAATAGATATTTAAAGACGATAGTTATTTCGATATTTATTTTAACCACAAGTATAGGTCCATTCATCCCACAAGTATAGGCCACCTATCCCTTTAAGGTATAGGTCCATTCATCCCACAAGTATAGGCACCTATCCTTTTAAGGTATAGGTCCATTCTTCCCATAAGTATAGGCACCTATCCTTTTAAGGTATAGGTCCATTCATCCCACAAATTTAGGCACCTATCCCTATTTTGCATTTTTTGCAATTGTGCAATAAAAAACGAAAAGTTAAAAACTAAAATGTATAAGCTGTAACGTTCCACATCAAACCAGTTCGAGCGACAGACCAAAATGAATGTTCGTAGTATACCGGTGTGTCCCGCATCAAACTTGAAAAATAAAACCCTAAAAACCCAACATAAAAAAAAAACGACTGGTGTATCCGTTAACGTAAAAAAAAAGCGAAATCAAACGCCAGTCGGAAACACTTCAACTTACATATAACACCATTCCCTAACGACGCTGCAATGCAAACAATCTACCTCATCCTCAGTTGCAGGACAAGTGCACTGTACCTGACGCAGATGACAACCACGTCGTCGTAAAGCCGGGTATGTCCAAAACAAGTATCGATGAAGGTAAGTTACCCGGAGCGGAACGCCTGGTTGTTATATACATTCCCGCAGAACTAGCATCCCAGGCCGAGAAAGCAGTCAAGAGCTTCGTCCAGGAACTCGACGACGTGAAGCCGTTCGTGTACGAGGGGCAAGTGGCGCGTGAAAAGCTCCAGAGTACAGTGGGTCACTTTACCGACATTGCAAACGAAATGGGGGGTGTGAATGTGAAACATAGCCTGTCTCACATCATCGAGACTCTCAAGCTGAAATCGGATATTATGAAAACTCTGGAGGAAGACAAGGTGTCCTTGAAGGAAGCAAATGTCGTGTTAAAGGAAGAGAATACCGTCTTGAAGGAGGAGAACGCCCGTCTGTCACAGCGCTTGGAATTGATTTCTGAACGTCGTGCCGACGATCGGTACAAGCACGCCGACGAATTGAAGGAGATCAGAGCCAAGCTCGATCTGGCTAACGTGCAGATTATGCGGCTCGGTATGACTGCACCAATGCGTAAACGCCTCAAACTTGACGATTAGAGTTAAATGTAGAAACACTTTAATAAATAAATGAAAACGTTACAAAAAAAAATGAATGGTGTGTACTTAAGGGTGCCACAAGGGCGACAAGGACATTTATCATTATCATTATCGTTTTTGATAGACACGATAAAAAAACTAGGCAAGCACCGAGCCACGGAAGCAGCGAGTTGATCATACTAGCCCCGTCGATAACGACGTGCTGTCCGCTGTTGAGTTCATTCCAACTTTCAAATATCATTCACAATTGTATGTTTTCAACTAGTAGTGTGTATATTTTTATTTTTAAAAAACCCCTAAACCCTGAAATTGCAACGTCGTTCACGCGGCACGTCCAATCATTTTGACTCCAGACCAGATTTCACATCGTTTCTTATACATCTGCCGTGTAACGCACTCTACCCGTGCTAGTCAAAATAAACGTATTTTTGCGCCTCTTCTTCTTGCAGTCTTCACACATGACATCACCAGCGGCTTCCGTGGGTCTCTGACAGATACGCTTCCCGACGTATCGCCGACAGATAGGCTGGCGCAACAGACATTCGGCGGACAAAACGACGGCGTCCTCAGGTAGCTTGACAAAGTCTGCGAATTCCATGGCCGCCAGGTCGGAGTCGATACACACAGCGTCCATATCTACAATATTCTCCAGTAGAATCAGCGCCTTCCCGTGGGCAGCGTGTGCATTCTTCAGGTGCTTGTTGTCGACTGGATAGTCCACGTACAGCAGAAACGGGCCACTGGCATCACCGAGGGGCTGGGTCAGCATATTGTGGATTATCTGGGCGATAGCACGATAGTGCTCACGGATGCGATCCGTGTTAACGCGGATGATGACGTGAGGTACCTCCGCGGTGGTGCCAAACGCCAGGACGTGCAGGCGAGCAAGTTCACACTGTTCGAGGTACGACCGGTGCCCCCCGTTTTCGTCCGCACACGCAAAGACAACGCGAGATCCCGTATTGACAGACAGGTCGGGATATGCGACTCTGGGTTTGCCGATGCTGTTCAGGACACCAGTGGCGCAGGTGGCTCCTCCGAGTGTGACGTGTCGCTGAAATGAAACAATGGTCGTGTTGCGGATAATCAAGTCCAGGATGAACTCGTCGGACCATGAAACCCCCGGCTGGCACGACTCACAGTATAAGGTAGACGACTTGTCGCCGCAGTTGGTGCAGACGAGGTTTTTCTCCAGCGCTGTTTCGAGTGGCATGCATTCGACACACTCTGATTTTCGACTACCATGGCTGCAAAGTTCGGATCCTCCACATAGTCCACAATGTGCTTTTCGACGTCCATGCCTGCAAACTTGGGATCCCCCACATGGTCTACACTCCGCTCTTCTACGACCATGGCTGCAAAGTTCGGATCCTCCACATAGTCCACACCGCGATTTCAGACGATGATGGCTGCAAACTTGGGATCTTCTACAGGGTATACACCGCGATTTCCGACCACCATGGCTGCAAAGTTCGGATCCCCCACATGGTCTACACCCCGCTCTTCTACGACCATGGCTGCAAACTTGGGGTCCTCCACAGGGTACACACCGCGATTTTCGGCCACCATGGCTGCAAATACCAGCTCCTCCACAATGCACACAGTAATGTTTTTCGCGCCCATGCTCGCATTTTCTGCGAGCCTTTGGCATGGTAGCGTGTGTTCAAAATCTGTAACACTGATGTTAACTTGAGCGACTTTTGAAAATAATGATTACTACTAGAAAAAAAAGTCGATATATATATAGACTCTTTTTCATCAGGACTGCTCCAGTATATGTTACCGACCCAGAATCAGCCCACGTTGCGGTCGATGGGACATCACCCTCATTGCCCGTACCCCACCCCCACGGAGGTCATTCAACCGTGGCGACCGCACCGTGGCCTTCTCCGTGTGGCGTTCATCTTGTTGTGTGTGAGGTTCGTGGTGAGCGTCGAGTAGTCCGTTTTTTTCGGTTGTAGGTCAGCATACACAAAATCACTTGAGTTAACACGATTGAAACACTTTAATAAATAAATGAAAACGTTACAAAAAAATAAATGAATGGTGTGTACTACACGGATCGTGGCAACGAATTGCTCGCGTGTCTGGGGGGACCGAGCACGCCGAGTTTATACAACCAACTTTTCAGCAATCACGGTTCACATGAACGCACTATAACGGAACTCGTTGCGATGCTGGGAAGTCCGCGAATACCGCATCATCGTGAAATCAACGGCATACTTCGCAAGTGTCCGTTGCCTAATTACTCTCCCAAATTACCCTATTTTTTTCCGTTCTTGAATCGCGGGTGCTCCAGTTTTCTTCCGTGCGTGTACAAACTAGACCGGCTGATCTACAAAACATATGCGAGTGCAGGACACGTTCTCGACGAACAGTACATGTACAGGGGCACACCGCACGACGTATTGGACAAGCAAAACGTTCTGCACGAAAACAGCGCTCTTGACCTGTTTGAGGGTCCCGTGCCCGGCATACATCTCGACGAACCGGCTTTTTTGTCGTGCACTCCCGATATTGCACACGCGGCCCGTTTTGTGCACGGGTCGCCCTGCTTTATACTGCGGTTCCAAATACCGTCAAATGTGCGCTACTACTACGACAAGTATACAAAGAATGCCAGGGAAGACGAGTGTATTATTCAACGGAACACTACTCTCAAAAATTTCGTTGACTATCGGGTATTGAAACACCTGTGCGACCGTGTTGCTACCCTCCTGGATACCGAGGTCCTGGTTCCTGGATGACGCCATTGTGATAGAGACGAAAGGATATAGATTTGATTATGTGTGTTTACTTTGTGATTTTAGACAGACGATGGGTTTTTATACCGAAACCTGATCAAAAAATCTCGCTGAGTTAGGGGTGAATATTCCAGGCAGGCAAGCACACACCACCTCTGTAGTACACCCCCCTACCCAAAAGGAAAAACAAAACGGATGCGCTTTACTTGTAAATAATTTTTATTAGGAAATCTATTGACACAGTAGAAAAGAGGATATTTGTTACCAGAACAAACGATAAAAGTTCTACTGCGAGCAAGATCCTTCAAGACGCAAAATCGGTAATAAATTTTATCGTCTGTCAAATCGGTCTATACATTTACATCTACCAACCGCATCTGTAGCAATATACTCGCGTAGTTTATTTTAGTGAAAATCTTTTCAAAAGCAAAAAAACCCACCCCACCCTCTCGGTTCTTGGGTGATATTTTTTTTCAAAAAAACAATTTGAAGGCAAATCCGATATATTCTTTCCAGGTGGTAAACCGTGCTTTTTAAAAAGTAGTATTTTTACAAAAAATATATAGATAAAAGATGGGATGAGTAAACACTCCTACTGACTGTCTGACCGGTGTTGAGCTTTGCATAATAAAAATGTTTCCCACATAGCCGTCCCAAGCTTGACAGGCACCGTCAAGTTTCCAACGCTATTGTGTGGTGTGCTGGTAACAAAAGTTACTGTACAAGCTTGACAGGCACCGTCAAGTTTCCAACGCTATTGTGTGGTGTGCTGGTATCAAAAGTTACTGTACAAGCTTGACAGGCACCGTCAAGTTTCCAACGCTATTGTGTGGTGTGCTGGTAACAAAAGTTACTGTACAATATTGGGTATACCTTCAGTTTTTTTTTTTCGGACATCTGGCGAATGGAGTCATATAAAGAGGAACAACGACACAGCGACATAAGTGAAATGAGAATTTACTCCACTCTGCTAGGGTGGACTTTTTTTTAAATATTCTGTCCATAATAGCTAAATACTCTCCATATACGTCTAAGATCCCCAAGAAGCTGCAGCAATCTACTCGTGTAGCTAATTCTATTGTTCTTTTATAAAATATGAAACAAAAAACAAAAACAAAAACAGGTTTTTGTATTAAAATGCAAATTCCATATATTTTTTTTCTACTTGGCATACGGTACTTTTTAAAAAGTAGTATTTGACAAACAAACAAAAATACAAAAAGAGGGAACTCACTGGTGGATGACACAACTTATATTACAAGTTAAAATAATAAAAATGTAGTTTACTAGGCTAGTAGTAGTGGTGGTGCATTTAAAACAGAAAGTGCCTTTATAGGAGCGCAACCATATAAGAAATTGTATGCTAAGTTAACACTAATGAATACTTTATTCAATCAAAGTTCACAACCGAATCCCATTGTATCTCTGATGCTGGTAGCTCAGCGCGACACAAGGGGCAGGTGTTTGCCCTGGTAAGCCACGCACGGATACAAGTAGTGTGGAAAATGTGTCCACAGGGTATACTAGTTCCAGACGTGTCGGCATCGTCCTTGCACACCGTACACGTAGAAACAAGAGCTGCACGGGGGAGTTTCTCCACTACAAGGGGGTCCGTCGACACGTCTGGAACTTCGTCGTGCCAATCGGACATCTCATGCACCCCAACCATTATCGCAGAGAGTTTCAGCTCGTAAATCGTTGCTTCTACGCGATCCATGCCCCTACCCCCAGCATTTCGACCATAATCCAGCATAAGGAGTAGTGCATCAAAATCATTTAATTGAAAGTTGGCCGAAAACTTGGATACAATGTCCGATAAGACAAATACCGTCATCGGAAAAGCAACTGCACCAACGGCCAGTTCCGCTATACTGGTTGATATGAGACGTATAGTCTCCATGTCCGGTCCATCTTCCGTGTACGACGTCGCCTTCATCAACATGTCCATAAGCGTCCAGTTGCACAACCAGTCAGCTCTCTTGCGTAGCAACATGGAAAGTATATTCCATTTCCGTCCGAACATACAATGTTCGCGTATCATACCAAGTGTCATTGCGGCACTTCTATCACCGCAAAAACACTCCTCGTGCCCGTGTAAGGTGTTGGGGTTTGCGCGTGCGTCGTGTCCAGACATGTGACGAAAGAAACTTACAAAATAAGATATGTAAAGTTTTTCGGTCCCTGTGGGTCATAATTTCGTATTTCCGGGTGGTACGTGACAGGGGGATCATCAAACAGCCACATGCGATGGGTCACTGAACAAACATCAATACAAAACCCTAACCCCAGACTCCGTTACTCGGGGTTTAGGGTTAGGGTTTAGGGGTTTTGTGGCACTCATACTCGTGTTCCACCGTAAAACCACCGGTTTTTTTTGGGGGGGTTTCGGGTATTAAAAATGGGGCTTAAACTTTTACAGCTAACGCTGGGTTTTTTGGGAAATCATTTTATTATGCGGGAAAACATTTTATTATGCGTTAAAATTCAGCGTACAAATTCCCGTACGTGGAAACAGCGATCTGTGACGGCGCTTTCTAGATGCAGTCTACAAAATGCCACTTCTGGTCCTCGTACTCGATAAATTTGCCGGCAACCATCAACATAACCACATCGGCACTGGAGTAGTTGACCACAATATAATCGTTAGCCACGCTCTGGATAAAGACCTGTTCCTTCATGATCCACTTATTGTTCGGTGCGGTCTTGCTCGTGTTGACGGTGAGTCGGATATTGTCGCCATTCGTACCCGGGACCGTGGTGTCCTCAGCCACCAGATACTTTGCCCCGCGACGCATAGTAAACTCGGTCTCGGAAACATACTCAATCATCCAGCGGTCCGGTTTCTTGGTGACCATGACAGCCTTGTTGCTGACAATGTCGAGGTACTGATTCAGTGTGTCGTCGGGATGTGTGATGCGACACTCCTTTACCACCATAGTCGGGGTGTCCTGGTCACCACCGTTGTTATTGTTAACAGTGTTGCCGCCACCATTGTTAGTGACCGTGTTGCCGCCGCCGTTTGTGACATCAATAGATGTGTCAATGACTAGATCTCCGGCAACCGTGTTACCGTCAATGTAAATGTTGTTGACATTATTGACAACGGTCTCATACATACGCGGGTCGATACGGACTTCGAGATAGCGCGTCTCGTGGGGCTCAGCCGCGGCAGGGGCAACGGGTATAGCGCGGGCCATCGGGTCCACGTCAGCAGCGTCAATCTCGTAGACTACAGCTTCGGGGTCAGATTGGGCGATGGACTCGACCAGGCTAAACACCATGTAATCCGCAACAGTCGCGTTCGAAGTATGGGCCACGAGACCAATGTTCAGCACCATAGTGTTCGTGTCCGGGGCGAAGGGAGTCAGGGGGAACTCGAACGGCTCGTAAATAACCGAGGGTTGAACGTCATCGGTCACCCGGGCGTAGGGGTGAATGGTCGGCGCTGCGGCAGCGGTAAAGGGCATCAGAGACTGGATCGCCAGGTACGCGGCGGCAGCGGCAAAGATCGGGTTGGTATAGCGGTAAAGCATTTTGTTGTTTTAGGGTTGGAGGTTAGGTTTGAGGTTAGGTTGTTCTATCTAGGGCTACCTTTGGGGTGTTGGGGTAAATCGATTTTTCTTCGGCAAGGTTTTAGGGGTTTGGGTTTTGTTTGTTTTGTTATAAGTAGAAAAGTTAAAGTGTGATCAATAAGTGAATCCACATGCGGGTTATATAGCCGGTTATTTGGAGTGACGCTCCACTAAACCGTCAACCAAAACCAAACCAGACCGCATTAATGGGTACAAATCCACATGGCAGACCGTCTTGGACCAGCGCAGTGGGGTGGTCGACAGTTCAACCTTGATTGGTGGACCACACCCTCGACTATCAAAACGGTGCTTCCTAAAAAAACAAATTCTGTAATTTATAAAAAAAAAGAACAAACTAAAAAGCTGGAATGAGTAAACTCTCCTAACTCCCGTTCGACCGCCTTCGATGTCTATATGCAAATATTTGTTACACATCCGTCCAAAAGTTTCCAACGCTAGAGTAGTTCCCTGCTGGTGGATATTTATAAAGGAAAACTCGATAGATTCACTACGGATGGTAAACGGTTCTTTCTAAAAATTAGTATTTTACAAAACAAAACAAAAAAAACTCCTGTCGGACGCCTTCGATGTCTATTGAGCTTTACCTGTATAATGCAAATATTTGTTACACATCCATCCAAAGGCTGACGGGCCCCGTCAAGTATCCAACGCTGTAGGGCAACAAATTCTTTATGTGTACCACCCGATGCAAATTTGAAAATGATATAAAATGTCGCACTAGAGTCTGCAACCCGTCACTTCCCCGGTTATAAGTTTTCAATTTTCACCATGAGTATCGGGTCCACCAACATCGTCGTGACGGAATTTGGGATCAGACCGTCCGGCATCTCCGCCCCCGCCGATCTCTCCGCGTTTTCCGGACTGGGTAAGCTGGAGGATCTGGATGTGACGTCATTCACTTGGTTCGAGGGAACCTTGATGAATCTTCCCCGGCTGAAACGGCTTTCGTTGAACCAACACTGTTCCACCTGGCCAAATGTGTTTGATATGCGGGCAGTCTCCTGTCTCCCCCAGCTAACAACCCTTGAAATTTGGGCCGGCGACCACGACACCACGCTTCACCCTCTGCTCGGGTTGTCGGGTTTAGAGCACTTGACACTGAAGGACCTGCACGCTCGCGACTGGGACGTGCTCGGAGAACTGGTCAACCTGAAGTCGCTGGTTGTCAGAACAACCGACGACGTGGACGGCATTGATTTCGGAAAGTGTACGAAGCTGGAAACTCTGGACGTGATCCAGAAACGCATCTAGTTCGTGACGACCGAGCACGACAAATGCTTCAGTTTTCAAAATCAATTACTGTGATCGATGTGACCTCTGACAGTTGAGCACAGGACATCGTGCATGCGACAACACCGATCAAACTTGGATTATAATATACAAATGACAAATACTTTGCAAGCGGTTACGGATTCTAATAATCCAGGTACGTGCCAGTACAGACACCAAACCCCGGCGTCTTTCGTAGATCCGATCCGATGGGTTGAGCTTGGTGGAAATTGGAGATAGCGAGTGTATACGTACTCGTATTCACCTAAAAGTTGGATTATAATAAACAATGATTGATAACTTTGTGTACTGAGCCTTACTTATTTCTGAGTTTTGATTTTCAAAATTATTTCGGCCGAAAAGGTGCATGAAGTTTTCACGCGCACATGTTTCTGAGTTTTGATTTTCAATTTATTTCGGCCGAAAAGCACATGTTTCTGAGTTTTGATTTTCAAAATTATTTCGGCCGAAAAAGGTGCGGTGAAGTTTTCGCGCGTACCTATTTCTGAGTTTTGATTTTCAAAATTATTTCGGCCGAAAAAGGTGCGGTGAAGTTTTCGCGCGTACTTATTTCTGAGTTTTGATTTTCAAAAATATTTCGGCCGAAAAAGGTGCGGTGAAGTTTTCGCGCGTACCTATTTCTGAGTTTTGATTTTCAAAATTATTTCGGCCGAAAAAGGTGCGGTGAAGTTTTCGCGCGTACTTATTTCTGAGTTTTGATTTTCAATTTATTTCGACCGAAAAAGGTGCGGTGAAGTTTTCGCGCGCAAGTTTCTAAAATTAAATATTTCTTTATACAATTTCGACACCGTGTCGCACACGAACTCGGTCCACCCACGCTCGAATCATATCACGCTGCAGCTCGAGCTCTAGTATTGTACACTTGTGCTTAGCGTCACCCAGGCGTTTAAATGACAATGCGCAACTTTTTCGTAGTTCCAGTTCAAAGTGCGTCGCTCTCAGCATCGTTGATGTTGCGGTGCCACTGTGTAGTATTTTCTTCAATTGTCGATACATACTCTGCGATTCAAGAGCACTCAAGCGTGTCCTACCTTTACTGTCGACTGGGTATCGTGCGTGGTTCTCGTTTGAAAAACGAAGAAGCATACGCAATAAGGAAAAATCGTTGTTTTCGCACAGTTCCCATATTTCCATAATGTCATCCGTGGCAAAAAAAAAATAGCGGACATATCATAAACGAGCGGAAGCTGTGGTAAATCAAATTGCATGTGTTGCGATCAGGGATGGCATTCACAATCGATGATATCGCAGTCAAAGATATACCTTTGAAGAAACCGGAAAGCTCGTGTACAGATTTGTAGGTTGAAAGCACACGTGTGAGTTGAATAAAAAACTCGTTTTGCGACCCAAACACTATTCTGGTACGATATATGGACGCTACTCGTGCTTGCACTTCATCAATCGACCGGTCGACGGTGGATTCGTCGTCGTATGGGATATCGACTTCAATTTTGGGAAGATGCGACATAGTATTTTCGTATTGAAAATAATAATAAAAATACGTCATTTGTCGTCACTGTGTGTCCAAAAACGACCTTGACTAGTCACTCAACTCAATTGCTTGAATGCTAGCCCGCTCCTTCTTCTGTCGCTTAAAGTCGGACCACCTGAGCGAGTCTTGGTTTCGCTTGCCCCGCTTCCGGTTAACACGCTGCCACTCCTGGTAAAGCGGGTTGGCGGGTTCGGATACATCGTGTCCCACTAGCAGTGGCACGGTGTCTTTCATGCCTGTAAGGTCCACAAAATAATTTCCATTTTCATCCGTAGCGTCAACACCAATCACCTTCCGAAGTCTCTCTTCGTATGCACGCTCAACTTCTCGCATTCTCTCCATACGTTCGGCATGGTCTAGCGCCTCACGTTCGCCATCCAATCGTATTTCCCTGATACCCCTAATTAACCAGGTGGTCTCTTGTGTACGTGGAATGTCGCGCAAATCGACCAGTCGCTCGAGTTTGGGTCCGATTAGTTTGCCTGCAAAATTGTACCTTTTAACCAATGACCAAAGTCTCAGCAAAGATTCTCGGAGAGTCATAAGGGCAACACTCAAGTTATCACGACAGGCCTTTGGACCCCTGGGGTCGTTTTTCATCTGGTCACGGTACGTAATCTTGAGTTTCGGATTATCAGGACTGATCAGAATTGCCAAGGTCTTGATTGCACTTTCGAGGTTGGGGATGCTTGGCTTGATCGTACCGCCCATTTCGAACACGTCAAATAATTCCTGAGTGGCAGCGGCGACAGTATTCTTGGCCTTGGTGCGCCATTTTTTTTGTGCCTGTTGAAAAGCGTCGTTTAGCTCGCTAAATTGCATCATGTCAATGCCACGATCTTCTAACACCCTGTCCAAACTGTCCTCGAGTGATTTTCGGATATCGTCAACATGCGTGGTGACAAAATTACACGCATTTATGTTTGCAAAGCAGTCATCGGCCGTATCATACAGGGCCTGTAGAAAATTGGCTCTAGGCATTTTGGTAAATATATGTGTATTTATATACACAGCATGAAAAAATGTGGACCACATTTTCAGTCGCCATGTAGCGTTTTTGTATCATTATATTTTCCTACCAAACTAGTCGATAAGGTGGAGATTTGGTCATACGATTTGGCATGAAATAAAGGCAAATAGGCGTTTGGACACAAACAATGGGGTTTCTTATACCAAAATGAAGGTACTTCCCCCAGAGT
>NW_014040286.1:48218-51307 GCF_001186125.1 Sphaeroforma arctica JP610 | reverse complement strand
CGTGTGTGCGTGTGTGCGTGTACGTGTGCGTGTGTAAGTATCCTTGAATAGAAAATGGGGTTAGAACTTTTTTTGAATGAAGGCAGCTAGTGGCCTCTTTACCCTCTATCTTCTGTGCTTTCTATACTTGCTCTGCCTGTGTCTGGTATGTTTCGATCCTATTGGCTGATGGCTTGTGCGACGGGTCTAGGGTTTAGGGTTTAGTATTAGACGATAGAGTGATACCGGTAAGCAAGAGTGTTCTCCATCTACTGATGAATCACTGTTAACGCATTTGTATCTGGCAACGAGAAACATAAGGCAGGCAATGGTTACGGGGACGCTGCATATGAGAAAACAACTCTTAAGCTACCGATACTCGTGGCGCCTTCCCCTGGGATACTCTTCATGGTTCTTATTACTGTCTCATATTAATATTAATATGTCGTTCCGTTCTATGGACAGTGCCGTCGTGTGGGAGAAGAAGGCGTTGAGACACACCAAATACGCACACACAATGCTGTCCAACGAACTCAACAAGCACTTTCCGCAGCAATCAGTGGCCATAGAGAACCATCTGCATCTGGAACCAACCAACAGGTAACTTGCTCTGAACACCGACCATTAGATCGACTCTATTGACAAAGGATGATGATCATATTACTGCAATTACACACTACCAAATTCCCATCACGCTACAATTGCTGCCCACTAACAAATATCGCCACTCTTCTGTATGTAGTTGTAAAAGGTCTCTTTCATCCGGTAACTTTATACCCTCATCTGTATTCAAGCCGTACGTAAACTTCATACTGTCATTAACATCCACACTACATACTATCAACAATGACCACGCATACACTGCTCCCATCATATCCCTGAAGGGGACATCCGTTGCACCCAACCACTTTCTAACCTCATCTGTATCATTCAACCACTTTATTACCTCATCTGGATCATTCAGCCACTTTATAACCTCATCTATATCATTCAACCACTTTCTAACCTCATCTGTATCATTCAACCACTTTCTAACCTCATCTGTATCGACGGCATACGCAAACACGGCCCACGCGCACACCGCTCCCGTTATATTCCTTGAGAAAACGTCCTCTACATCCGGTGTCCTTATCTCCTCCCGTGCGATGTTCAGGCGTACACTGACATGTCCTGTCCTCATAAGCACTCCGGACCTGTCCCTTTGATTTTTTAGGGTCAAGCGTAGACGGACCATTGCGGCCAGTGGAAGAGGGCCTACCTACACCCCCTCCAATCTGACCGAGTTTCCAAGGCAACGGATCTCGGACATCCACGACAGTCTGGCCTGGATGGCTTCGTGGGACCCGAAGATGCACATCGCACTGTACACAACTGACAGACACGGCAATGCACACAGGACGCTGGCACAGACAAGCACACACCAGCACCCACACACACAGTCACGCCCGCAGTCCGTCTCCCAATCCCAACCACCCAGCCCAGGCAAAGCAACTACGGACGCGATGGGAAGGTACCTGTGCGCAGGGCAATGAGTGGGTGTATATCTCATGTAGCGTGTGAAAATGGACCGTTTTTGTCCTGCAGGGGTTGTCTACTGATCTTTTCTCTGGACTTGTGTGGTCTGTGGGCATATGCCATTGTAGCGTGTGAAAATGGACTGGTTGTGTCCTACAATAGTTGTCTACTGATCTTTTCTCTGGACTTGTGTGGTCTTTGTGTATATTCCAATGTAGCGTGTGAAAATGGACTGATTTTGTCCTACAATGGATGTCTTCTGATCTATTCTCTGGAGTTGTGTGGTCTGTGTGCACATGCCATTGTAGCGTGTGAAAATGTACTGTTTTTGTCCTACAATGGATGTCTTCTGATCTATTCTCTGGAGTTGTGTGGTATGTGTGCATATCCCAATGTAGCGTGTGAAAATGGACAGGTTTTTACCTACAATGGTGGCCTTCTGTTCTATCCGCTGGAGTTGTGTGGTCTGCGCGGTCCCCACTGTTGCTGGTTGCGTTTCTTCTGTGAATCTGCTACAGTCGCTATATATATTCCACAGCACCTACCGTTCTGCGCTGTGCCTTCGTTTTGTCGGAGATACTGGTTCAGGGTTTAGGGTTGGGGGGGTTCATAGGGTTTTAGGGTTTAGGGAGTTTTATAAGGACTGCATACTTGCGAGTCGCCTCATTGATCGGATGATATTTCTTTCAGTCCCAGTAGCCCCTTCCCCAATCGTGCCTTATTTGCTATACATCGAAATTCATTTTCATTGGTACGTCAATTCCAATATCTTAATCTCATTGGTGCGCTTCCCTGCTTGTCCTCGTTTTGATTGGTTCACAGACGTCCGTCATCGCTCGCAAGCGGTCCGGCGGTCTCTCCCGCGAAAGCAACCGAGTCAGGTAAGGTATCAACGTGAGCTGTATTACACATAGCTCGTTTGTTTGCCGGGATACTCGTCTCTCGTTATGCATAGCATTCATGGTTGGTTGCACACTAGAGGTGCACGACAAAGCTGATTGGTGTAGCTGGAGTGTAGGTATACGTGGTATTTGGGGGGTAGATGGATTATACATATGCAGATAGGAGGTTCTCGCCACACGCACATGCAGTTACTATGGTCACTCGACACACACGATGATACCTTCCTGTCTCTCTCTCCACATGCACAAACTCTCACTCTACAGTTTAGGTCTCAACACTCTGACGTCCCTATATAAACCCCCACTCACTGTCCAACCAGATTCCCGCTTTGGTACGCCAACACCCAACCAAAAGCGCCCGATAGCCACAAGTCTCTCCCCGCGTGACAACTCGGCGTTTTTGGGACTCACAGCCACTGTGGCTGGGGTGTTCCGCTGTGCTGTGCAGTTCACAGTACTCGGCCGATGTGGCAGGAGCAATGCTGACTCAACACATGACATCGATGCAACAAGCCATGCAGAGGATACTAGTGTGAACGACTACTATGTCAATGCGGGCAGGGTGTGTGTCACGGCAGTGGATGAGCAGGTGAGTGGCCAGGTCGAGATTGTGAATATGTATGTATGTATGTATGTATGTACGTATGTATGTATGTACGTACGTACGTATGTATGTATGTATGTATGTATGTA
>NW_014040286.1:40199-48198 GCF_001186125.1 Sphaeroforma arctica JP610 | reverse complement strand
TATATATACATATATAGCACGACTATATATATATATATAACACGACTATTATATATATATATATATATATATACATATATATATATATATATATATAAATATAATGCTTTGGACGTACGCAATGCTTTTCTACCGGGACAGCGTCTGATTGCGAGTGTGTCCAGAGACAGTTCAAATATGTATACTGAAGTGCAGCTTACGAGTACTCTCGCTAGTTCACCCATGTCCCTATGGTATATAACAACCAAAGACGCGCAAGTGTGTGCTTCTATCTGTGCTTTATATCTCATATGCGGATGCATAGGTCATGCAATCAACATCCATTGTGTTGGTGTTATGGTTGTATATCCATCCTCGTGTGGTATATGAACACCCCTAACATTCTTCTGAAGTCCGCAATTTCAGGATGACATGCCAATAACACACACACACACACACACCTAACGTAGCTAGAGTTATGGCATGGGTTCGTGGTTTGCTGACTTATTCTCTGCACAGTACTTGGCTCCTTGTATACGCATATGGACGTACACGTCTTCGTGCGGGTCTGTTCTTGTGAACATTTGTTTGCCCTGAAAGTACTTACGAACCCTTGTATCTACGAGGATCTACTGCCTTGTCACACATATCTCATCAACTAACCCTTCTGATTATCAACTCGTATCGTGTAATCGATTTCGTTGCACGTTCTCGTTTGTCTTTGTATGTCTCTCTTTTGATTTGTTTGTACGTATGCGTACATGTATTTGTCTGTGTATGTGTGTATGTTTGTTCGTGTATGTGTGCGTGTATGATTGCGTTTATGTGTGCGTGCATGTGTGCGTACATGTATGTATGTGTGTATGTGTGTGTATATGTGTGTCCACGCTCCTCTGTTTGTGTACCCAGGTGAGCGTGTGGCATAGTTCCGAACATCGCGTGTTTCGCAGGATGACGGACCAAGCCAATGCCGCGATTCTATACTTCACCGCACACAAACCGGAAGCAGTCCTTTCGTCATTCTTGGTATGCCACAGTATATCATGGTAACTCTGTTTGTATCACTCATTTTACTATGTATGGTACCGAACTTCGTGTGTTTGTACGAAATGGACCAATGAGCACTATAAGATGACTGGCACCGATTTCAGGTCCGTTTGGGTCTGGGTGTGTATTGTTAGGTGCATCTGTCTGTGTGTATGCGAATGTACTGTTAGCCTTAGACTGTCTTGTATCGCGGCCTGTTTGATGGCTGTCAATTGTGAGGACTCGAGCACAGTAAAAAAATTCTCATTCAGCGTTGGTTTAGGGTTTATTCAATTGGTATGTCTTTGTTGCTATGGCAGCATGCACGGTATACGTACTCGAATCGCACACCACTTCGATAAGCATATGGAGATCTACACATAAGCTCTCAAATACGCCTACCCACACATGTCGACCCACATCAGTATACCTCTGGACATATGCTGTCCATATTTGAATGTGTTTACGCGTTGATCAAAAGTGTTGGACTTGCTGCTATGTCAACAGCAGGTGTGGCTAAACTGAGCTGGCTGCATGCACACTGCTGCCTTGTTGTATCATTAGTGCGACACGGGTGCGCTCTACTTAGTTGATGACAGTTCCTAGTTTGGGTCATAAGACTGAGGTGTAATCCGATATCTGTGGCATGTTCATTCGCACGTGCACCAGCATCTTCGGTCCGTATTCGTATTCCATTATCTCTGTGTTTGGTCTGTGTTCCAACGCAATGCTCTCTCACTCTCTCTATCTGTGGCAGAACTAAAGCGATCTACTTTTTTTTGTCCTGAACAGGTATGGCTCCACAGCTATCACAATTTATTCACTGCAAAGTGCTCCAGATGCGATAGACACCTGTGCTACGATTCAGAGGTCAGTGACTGCTTTACACAGCGGTAGACTGATATATATATATGTGTGGGTGTGTGTGTGTGTATATGTATATGTGTACGTATGTATGTATGTATGTATGTATGCATGTACGTATATATATATATATATATATGTGTGTGTGTGTATGTGTGTATGTGTGCATGTATATGTATATGTATATGTATATATGCATATATATAACTCAATGCCGAGGCTCTATCATACACTCATAGTCTAAACCTGGTACTGGCGTGTCCACGCCGAATGCCAGTGTGTCCACTTAGAGTTCGAATCTATCCACTATATAATATCTGTTCAGCGCTCACCCCCCCCCCCACCCCCCCCCCTGCGTTCGCTTGTGTTCGTTCAGGATGCATTCATCTGTATTCGCATGTGGCCTATGTGATATGGTCGAGTGCGGGCGATGCGCTCAAGCTCCCCCACATTCCAAAAATAGCGAATGTGTCCATGCAGTGTGTGCTGGGCATACACAAGCGTATTACTAGTTTGCGAACTGTTGACAACCCGCCAAGTATACATATACATATGTACAGTTTATGTATGACACACTACGATATGAATCAGAGGAAGGAGGTTGCCAATTGAGTGTCGTTCAGAGAAACTCTTACCTGATGTCCGTGCCCAGCCCAAGAGCCCAACATATGGAATACCAGTCCAGTTTTCCACTATCCAGTAATTTGACCCTACAAGTCGTATATGACTTCTATAATCTAATCCGAGCTTGTTTTACGGTGGGAAGGCTTGTAGCTTGACACACCCACACTAATCGAACACCATGCTCACCACCACCGCATAACACTTGTACGCTGACACACCGGAGCTCATATCGCAGGCCACTTGGCTCGTGTATGTTCTACACTATTATAACACGTAGGCAGGCACACGTCAGTGGTTTCAGAGAGAAAGGGTGCTGTGGGTGGCACTTAGATATCTCTCCACCTATCTATCTTAAACTCTGGTGGCATCGGTCTCGATATTAACTGTGCCCGTCGTATCTCTTCCTTTATCTATGCTGCAGGAGTTCCAATACCTACCCCCGGTTGTGCGGTCCTTTGCTACAGAGAATAAAAAACACATCGTGTACCACAGGCAATGCCAGTACAGTAGCCGTTGATGCTACGATCGCTGGATAGAATAAAAAACATTAACTAAACTGTGACGTCGAATATGATTTTAGGCGGATACGCCATTGAGAGCAGTGCTTAGGTTTATAAAGATACGCAATCGCTCTTCAAAGTGCTCGGTGGCCATGTGCATGCTCAGCATAAGATGCGAGCATAGGAATAAGAAAATAAACATTTTGTTCTTGTTTGACTATGACTGTTAGATGCTGCCTACAAGAATTGCTCAAGTCCGACTACAAAAGAAAGGGAATTTCAATCCAATTCCGGTGTTCGGACCAGCCAGATTTTATCATTGGGTAGAAGAAGACAGTCCTCACGAAGATACTCTCATGTCCATACACAACGATTTAAGACCTGCACACTATAAGTCACGTGCCGATCTAGCTGCTAACTGACTTGTGCTCATGCGCGTAGAGTACCCTGGAGATGTGAAATGGGGTGATACAATCGCAATTAAAATTGAAGATTTATAGTATGTAGTTTTATATTTTATATTTTCTATTCATTAATATATTTCAGTATCAGTGCTGTATATAAGCTCGCAAGGATCAACCTGGCAGCCTCAGATTCTCATCTTCGTCAACAAACCTACAAGGTATCTAAGTATTCAACAACTTCAGACATTGTCCAGCGCGTAGTTGGCTCGGGATCACACATGTGTATTAATAGAGTCTGCAAGTATCGATCGACGGACCGCCATGTCCTTTTCGACCCCATGATATCATCTCTCAAATAATTCCTGAAACCTGAATCTCGTACGCTCGCACATGTGAAAGGTATTTGGGCTGTGCAGATGGAATAAAAGGTGATACCCAATGACCACACGTCGGCAGCGAGTAGATCAAAATCCAGTCCCCTTGTGTTGTACTGACTATTGTACCTCTCGATTTCCGAAATTAGCTCAGGTGATATATACGCTAACGTCCCACACTTTAAAATGTCCACATACTCGCTTGCAAACTGGCTTTCGCCGAAATCCAAGAGCTTGAAATTGCAAGTATCCGACGACAATGAGATGTTGTCTGATTTGATATCACGGTGTGCGATTCCTTTCTTATGCATGTGTGAAACTCCTGCTGCCAGTTGGCGTGCTATAATTTTAAACCCATCGATGCCCAGTCCTTTGTTGCGGTTTGCCAGCATGTCTACTAGATTTCCTCCATCTGCGCACTCCATCACCAGACACGCCTCGTCGGCTGATGTATATACATTCTCATACATTGTGGCCACATTTGGATGTACACCGATAGCCTTGCCCATTCTATACTCTCTGATCTCGTGGTGCATGGTGTGGTCCACTTTCATTCTTTTCAATGCCACCTTACGCTGGAGTAGATGGTCATAAGCTTTAGTGACTACAGCTGTAGAACCCACCTCGAGTTGAATTTCATCAGTAAACCGCTGTAGTTTTGCTGATCTATTGACCTTACATCCGTGACTCGCTTTCCACATTTCATCAACGTTCACAGGCATGTGACTGATTTTAGTTGGATTTTGCTGCGCATACATGACGGACATTTTCTACTACAATCAAGACGATAAATGTTCTACTGTATCTGTGTGAATACAATATTGCGAATCTGATACTTCTTGATCTCTCGTCAGTCCAATATATATAGTCTCCGAAACTACACAGAATATTAAGAGCACCAAAAACAAACACAAATACGAAAGATATATACCCCAGAAATAGAAATATTAATTCAAAATACAACCACACAAATATGTAAATGCGCAAGAAGTACAACGTTACATACAACACTCAGGAAGTGACCAACGAAGCCAAGCCCAGTCACTGCTATTACTGCTTTTGGGGTGGCTGCTGCGCTGCGGCGGCGCTGCGGCGGCCTTTTTGTTTTAGTAAAGAAGACAATGTTGATGACTGTTGAGTGTGAGGCTTTGAGCAGTGAGACTGTGAGAGTGTGAGACGAAAAAATAGAACTTCATTTTACTTCACTGCAAGATAAAAAATATCCTCTAATTTTTACAAAGAGTAATAAACAATCAAATATATATATAAACATTCATGAGTACTCTTCAACAGTACGATCAAATCTGGCGTTGTTTGACTTTCTCTTTGAAAAAGAAACACAAATTGACTATTTGATCCCCGAAAGCCTGGCGCCCTGGGCCAGTTCTGATTTCTGAAAGATACTGAAATAATCACAAAATACTCACTACTCTCTGATATTTGTATGAACAGTTTTTCTTGTAAGTAATTGAACGAGGGGAAAGTGAATGAATATAAAGGATAAACTATAACTATTGGTCATATATATCATAGTTTACTCATTATTAGATACTCTGCTTTACACGTATCCCCCCCGTCTTTGTTTGGACTCTGCCCACACTGGTCCCCCTCAGGGCATTCCCTTTCTGGCCTTGTTACTTCTGAATTCTAATTTTCTTGTTTAAAAAAAACAAAGTAACTTGTGAAAACAATAAACCCTGACCTAAAACCCTAAACCCTAAAATCGGGGGTGCTTTTTTCAATTTTCACACACACAAGAAAAGGTTATGGAGTTCATTGCCTCATTGGAGTATGGACATAGTTTCAAAAACAGCACCAAACAAAAACACATATTTAGGTTTTTGTTTTCTCTATATAGAATACAGTGGGGTGTGAAATTCTTTTTTTTGAACGAATCATAAAAACAAAAAAACAAAAGGCATATTTTTAGTCATTTTGAAGCTTTTTAAATAAAAACATTTATATATATAAAGTTTTAAGAAACTCCTTTATACAAATATATATTATCTTAAAAAAAGCTAGATGGATGAGCCAAATTAGTCGGGAGGATAGTTAAAATATACTATATTTGTTTGTTTGTTTTTTAATTTCAACAAAAGAGATATGAAATACTGTCTGAATTTTAGAGGGCTATGCTTTTAGCCTTTTATATATTTACATTAATAAATTTAAAAAATAACTATTTGATGGCTGATGGCACATGTATTGTGGTTTACACAAAAAAATTATTACAGTTTTTATCTGCTTTTTTTGTTATTTTATAGATTCTCCTAAAATTTTATTTGCCGAATGAGGAGGTCTACAATTTTTTAAGTTTTGTCGAACCAGAAATGAGAAAACACTGAAACAGGGTTCAACAATCTACAATGTACATACGTTCTTTAACCGTTTGCGTTTCCTCTAAACGCTTTTGTCCTTGGTACTACGTAGACGTGGTCATGGACTCGTGTGTAAAATTTGCGATTCTTCAGGCTCCAGCCTATGTAAATATTTGATCTTACTCACTATTTAGTAGTCTCTCTACTACTCTCTCTATTTACCTCAGGAACGACCGTGGATTTATAGGGTTACGGCCTACAGGCTACAGCCCTACGGGTTAGACACTCTAGGGGTAGTCGGATATGTAATAATGTTTTTATTTATTTATTTGGGTTGGGGGGGGGGGTTTAAAAACAATGCATTGAAACAATTTCTTGGAACGTTTTTAAAAATATCTTTTTTTGTAATTGTAGCCTCCTAAATTGTCAAATTCAACAATCGATTTTAAACTGAGGTCGAGGAGTGACGACAGACGACAGACGAGGACATATTTATGACATAAACAAATATGACAATAGCCTTGTGCTTGTTAGGACAATACTAAAAATAGTCATTTTGTTTTAAAACAAAATATAAAAACAAATCAAAAAGGAACAAATTTGGGGATTTTGTTCTATTTTCATATAAAAACCCCAAATATCATCTGGGACTGGAAAGTTAGGCCCTGTTCTGCAACTCAATATGAAAATGTCAATTTTTGTAAAAGTACATTTTAGATCGATTTTATATTTTTAGATTTTCATTATAGTTAAAATGGGTACAACATCATTCTCAAAAAATATTTGAGTTCCTTATATACCATTGAAAAACGGCCATTATTAACAACCATCGATTTTTACGCCCACGGCAGCTTTTTTACGTAAACATAAATACCGCCAAAAAAAGAAAGAGCAAAAACGAAACCGCGCCATTTCTGAAAACGCGCCATGTATCGTTTTCTTCGTGCTGCTAACTGTTGAGATTTTTCGTTTCATTATCGTTAGAATATTAAAAGTATGGTCGTATTCTGCAAGTGCCACACCATCTATAAGCCACAATGAGTGCAAACCCATCTTACGCGTCTAGATCCATGGATTCTCTTGTGGAGGAAGATGAGGTCACTGGGACTGAATCGGCTGAAGATTCGTCTAACGTGTCTGATCAAAATAGCCATATATCTACATTTGACATTGTCATTGTGCACATTATTTTCATGCACGTTACTTTTCATAATTCGTATAGCAACGCGCCCTTTTCCACGAAAGAACGAATCATATTACATAATGATCAACCATACATATCGCCGATTCTATTTTTGAAAGAGTATTTTGTACAGTTTCAATAGAAATTTTACGTGAATTCAAAAAAAATGGCCATTCTTTTTTACAAAAACAGCTTTTGAAACTTTTGTAAAAACGCGATTATAGATGTTCAAAAAGGTGATTTTGGAAGTATGGACGTTTTTCAAGTTTGAGTTGCAAAACGATTATTTGAGAAGATGCCCATTTTGAATTTTGAAAAATGCTCTTTTTGTTTTTTGAAAAAATGAACATATTCGTCGAAAATGCCCGTAATATTGAGTTGCTGAACAGGGCCTTAAATACTTTCAGATTTGATCTTATTCTTTAGGCCAATGGCTCTTGCCTCAAATATTGTGTCTGATTCATATTTTTTAGCAGGAGTAGACTACAAAATTCGAACGTATTTTACAGATCTCTGGATTATAGATGGGGTCCCGAGCAGAAATCAGGGTCTAGAAATAAACTAAGATACAATTTAAGTCAGTTAGGATTTAGCAGTGGTAGCTTGTGTTCGGGACTGCCTCTTGGTAAGAGCCTTAATATCCTCGATCACACAGGACGTACCTCTAGCTGTTCTTTATTGAATAGTTTTCACTAGAGGTACTAAGTGTTCGTGAACACAGATCTAA
>NW_014040286.1:28739-40179 GCF_001186125.1 Sphaeroforma arctica JP610 | reverse complement strand
AATTGATCTTAATATTTTAGACTGACCGGAGGCCGTATTTCTACAGTTATTCATTTGAGTCTGAACCCATTTGAAATGATAAGGCCACATATCCTCAACGTCATCTAGTGCGATACGCAATAGCTTCTTTAGTTCTCTATGACGTGTTTCATTTGCACCCTGCGATTGAGGTTTATAAGGAACACCACACCTATGGGTCATGCCTGATACGAGTATAAATGCCTCCATTACATCGGTACAAGACTCACTACCGATATCAGAACATCATAAAAGACGTGATAGCATAACTCTGCCACTGTTTGCGAGCGTTTGTTCGGTATCGCATAAAGCAAGTTATAGCCCGAAGCCATACTTAAGAAATGTCAGATATATACATCACCAGTATGCTTGGATCGCGGGAGTTTAACCAAATCGACTATGACTCGGCGCATCGGTTGGTCTTCTGTCGCACTTTTTAGGAGTGCCCAACCGTAGCACTTGATCTGGTTTTTTCACAATCAGTGCAACGTCGGTATAGTTCACGTATGGTTTCTTTCAGCGCCGGGTGATAAAGCCCTGCACGAACAGCCATCTTATAAGTATGCTCATATGCTCGACGAGTTAAATTGTGTATTATTTTAACTCTACTCTCGAGCTCTTCTAAGTCAGTCAGATTCTGTGTAACGCTGGCTGGATGAACCATAGTCCCGTTAGATAGCGGAACTTCAGTATCAGGAGGGGTAGACTCCTGAGATACGTAATTAACAACATTGGATTGTTGAAGTATCTTCTTCCGTTGTTTCGCAACTCCTGGCTGTTCATTAAGCATCGCTTTAAATAGTTGAGTGCGAGCTTCAGGTTCTCTTAGTGCTTTGAGTCTTTGATCCATGGCCTTAGCTAGTTCCATGTTTTTACGATCTAATGCCGTCTCAATCGGCATTTCCTCGACTGCATTCTTGTTGGGTGCATGTGTTGTACGAGTCTAGAGTTTTTGTTCAAACTCCTTAGACTCCTCTAGTTTAGCTAAGAACTCGGTTGAGGGTTTCCACTTAGTGGTACCTGCAGGACCGATGCGACAAACGATGGTGTGTTTCCAAGGTGTCTTCTTAATAGAATAGGATTCCTGATACAAGAACGTGTCGGTTTCACGGTCGACATAGATAGTCTCGTCTTGTGATTTTATCACGTATCCATGGGTTGGAGCTACGTGTAAGGGACAACACAGCGTAATGGTAGGTTTAGTAATAGTAACATAATTTAACAACTGTGCGATAAGTTGCCAAGGTGGGTTAGCCCACGCATTATGCTTTGATAAGTGAAGTTGAAAGGCATCACCTTTAGGATGAGTCAACGACCTATATTCAGAAACCTGTTTGTTGTGTTCTGCGGCGAGCATATCAATAGTAGATAGACCCCATCTTGATTGAGCGAGGTTAAACCATTTCTTATTAAGCATCGGATCGGTGGCTATTAACTCTTTAACTGTTTCTGGTAGTCAGGGACAAGTCAACAGAGCATGTCAGCAAGTTGATTATGTAATCCTGGTATGCGGCTCACCAACTGTGAATCAGGGTTCATGTCCTTTAAATATGTTAAAAACTTTTGATCACAGGCGACAATGAAGTAATTTCCATAAAGGTAGTCTTTAAACTGTATTAGCGCAGTAACAATAGCAAGGAGCTCTTGCTTAACGGTAGGGTAATTCCGTTGACTCTTATTATAACTCTTGCTAAAGAATTGTATGTAGCGTGGTTTACCATTTACCGTTTGGTATAGCACTCCACTTACCGCTCGATTTTAAGCGTCGGTTGCTACTTGGAATGGGACGCCATCCACAGGGTATTTCATGATGGGTGCGTCCACTACTTTACTTTTGACTAGCTTAAATGCATCATCACATTATTTAGTCCAGATCTTTTCCAAAGATCCTTTGTGCAGCCGTAGGTGACTGAAAGGCTTTAGGTAATGAGAAAGATAAGGTACCGAATCCGAGAAGAAGTTAGCAAACCCACACACAGAGTTCACATCTCTTCCAGTAATTGGTGTTGGTAAATCCAACAGAAATTGTTTCTTGTCAGGATCAACTTCTACCCCTGCTGTAGATACCTTATAACTAAGTAAGTGTATAGTATCTTTAGCAAAAGAACACTTGTCCTCGCTAATCTTAAGTTTGGCATGGTTTAGTCGCTTTAAGACTTCCTTAACGAGTTTAGCATGTTCATGTGCTGTCTTTGTAAAGATAATTATATCATCTATATATACTGATACGTTATCCGACAGGTCCGCAAATAGTTCCATCATAACTTGTTGGAAGAAAGAAGGTAACATGTGTAAGCCTTCAGGTGCACTTTTAAACTGGTACTCATTACCTTGCCAAGTAAAGGCAAAATATTTCCTATGCGGCTCATATATTTGTAATTGATGGAATGCAGCTTTTAAGTCTACCTTGGAAAAGATAGTCGCACCTTTCATTTTGCGTAGTATTTCGCTTATCTTTGGTAGGGGAAAATATGTTGCGGAATTAGTTTGTTGATTGGCGACAGGTCTAGTACTACTCTTGTTTTACTAAACGTTCCATCAGATTAAAAGTTAACTGGGGTTGCATCATAATTGATTTCAATGAGACCCTGTTTTAACCAATCTTCAATTTGGGTTTTGACAACGTCTTTGTGTCTCCAACTCACGTAGTTATGTGAAGGACACTTTAACTTAGAGAAGTCGACGTTTGTTAAGTCAAGCTTGACGTACCCGTTAAAGAACTTAAACATACATCAGTCAGTTATTGCAATCTTTCTGTTTTGTATAATTGAGTCCATAATTATATCGGTAAAGTGCGGAATCATATCCTTTGCTTCACCTTCTGGAGGTTTAGGTATCTTTAACATGCTATCATCTGACTGATCTTTATTCGGGTCTAGCCCATTAGGCAGACCAGTGAGAGTTATACCTAAACTGAGAAGATCAGTCATACCTATAATTAAATCATAATTCTGAGACATGTCAGTAACGATTAGGCGAGTCTTTACTTCTCTTCTATCTGACAACATTATGTGTGTATAATCGATGGCTTCTTTGCAAGTGGTAACTTTGCCATTTCCCAAGATTAAATTAGTTGTTTCGTTATGGATAGCCATATCTGTATCGTAGGCTACTCGGCGTGAGATAGCAGACTTCAGCCCCTGGATCAAAAAGTGCTATAACTTTTTCTCCATTTACATAAACGGTTTAAAATATACGTTCATCTTCTTTGGTATAGATTTTATTGAACTTTTTCCCATAATTTTGCTCTAGTGCACACATATGGAACTGTCAGTGCTTAACTTGGACGTCCGGCATGTCCTTGCAATCATCTTTGTGCCAACCGTTAGTACCCTTGCAAGTAGTACACTCTTTCAAATAGTGTCCAAAGTTTGGCTTGCCTGGTGCACACTTAACAGTCGTGTTTACCATTCCACTTGCCATCACATTTAGTGAGGCTGTAACCACACTTCTTGCAAGGTGCTCTCCCCTTCCTTTCACCCTTTGGTGCAGTAGAAGTAAAGCCTTTATAACCTCCAGCAGTACTGCGAGGTTTCTTAGTATCACGCGTAGTGTTATTCGCTTAGCGGGCTGGGTAAAGCTCGCGGTACTAAGTACTCTAGTAGATGGGTTGGTATACTTTTGAACCATCTTCTCAAAGACAGAACATGGCATAGATCGCAAATCACCATAGGCGATGACATCATCATTGACCTTTTTAAAAAGGTTAGCCCCCAGAGTCTCCATCATCTGACAATTTAATAAATATTCGCCAGTATAGGTACGACCTCCCATCCGAGTGTTCATATGTGTCATATGAGCTAGAGCGACTTGCGAGACACTAGAAGTTCACGGTCACGTGCATCTTCAACGAAGGCGTTAAGTATATTCTCACACAACTGGCGTCAGGGCAGGGCTTTCCAGTTGGGCTCATGGGCCTTCAAGATAGTTTTCCATTCCTCTGACTCACAAAAATGGATAAAGGCATTCATCATCTGTTTATCTTTAAGTCTGGCAGACTCCTTAAGTTGGTCAAAGGCCTTCAGGGTCTCCACTGTACTCTCATTAGTAGAGAAATCGACCTCAGCCTTCGCGTTACCTAGCTGCTTTATAAAGCTTGGTTCAAAGCGTTCACGAGGCTCACGCTCAGTGCTACGGGCTGCTGGTGCCAAGATGGAGTCTATCTCCTTTCTCTTGCTATCGATTAGATAGCGAATGTTATCCGCTTCGTATCGTCAAGCTCAGAGTCATTTAATAGACGGTCCTCAAGGACTTGCATATCAAAACGTAATAGCCTGAGACTATGTTGCCTGGTTCTCACTTCCTCGTCTTCAGAGCTAGAGTGGGTACTCTCTAGTGAGGTACTGGTATAACAATTACCAAAGTCGTGATTACCAGGGCTAGATGGTAAATGAGGATCGATGTTATGAGGGTGGTAAACCTCATCGATTTCCATACGATCATAGCCTCTGACAGGGTTAGGTTTGTCGAGATGATGGTCGATTGTAGCTTCCGAGCTATAGAGATTAAATCTTGAGGTTTTACCCACTTCACCAGCGGTAACTGGCTCTATGGTAACCCTGCTGGCGGGTAAACCAGTGGGTCCCAAGTCAGAAATCCGGCTCGGAATATATATATTTTCCGGTATAGGAAGAATATCGGCCACGTGGAATATAATCGAAGGGCCAAAAGCTGCGGCAGCGACTAGCACCTTTAATAGCTCATCTTTGCGGTTCAAATGGCGTCGAAATTGAGAAGATCCAGCCACTCGTTGTTGAGTTATAGCGTCCCCAACATTTGAGTCTTCCGCCCCAACATTCAGTGGCGAGGCATTCAGTGGCGAGGCATTCAGTGGCGAGGCATTCAATGAAATTTCACGAAATGGAACGCCACCATCTTTGTTAATAGGTGGATTGGGCTGACCTTTAGTAGTAATAAACCGTCGATCTCGAGACAATTCATTCATTTGTTCAGGAGATATAGCCTTTCCAATATCTGACTTTTCGCGGTCAGATGGCGAGCTGAGGCCCCGAGCTGCACTACTAGGAGACACACGGACGCTGGCGAGCCTTTTCGCGGCAGTTGAGACCTCCACTTCCAAGGCTTTAGGGTCCGACGAGTCATCCTCAGGGTTTACCTCAGAACCAAGCTCAGAAACGGCTTCCTTTACAGCTTCAACGGCAGGCTCAGTACCAGACAGACCAACGTCCCGGATAACCTCAGGAACCTCACAGGCTTAGCAGGCTTAGAGCTGGCGGCTCCCTTGTCTTTAGTATTTCCTTTAGCCATAGTAATAGCTCAAGAATAGGAAAGTTAATAAAGTCTAGGTATAGTAACTAGCGTGTAGCTAACCTTAGGGTAGTATTAACAACTATGAGATAGTATAGAATACTTACAGTCCTGTTCGCTGGATAATAAGCAATTGTTAGACAGTCTAGAAGCAGTACTCTACGGTAACTACTAATTAACTGAAAAATATGTAAACTTCGATGGATATTTCTATGTTTTAAACTATGTTATATAAACTAAGATACAATTTAAATCCGTTAGGATTTAGCAGTGGTAGCTTGGGCAAGGATGATCGGGATTGCCTTTTGGTAAGAGCCTTAATATCCTCGATTACACAGGACGTACCTCTAGCTGTTCTTTATTGAATAATTTTCACTAGAAGTACTAAGTGTTCATGACCACAGGTCTAATTTGTAGATAGACATCAGAACGTAAGTCAAGTTAATACATTAGCTAATATAAATAAAGTTCCATCTGATGAAAAGTTAATAAAAGAAAAAGATTTATTGGATTTTGGAGATTGGCGAGCAGACCAGAACCTGTAAGTAGTAGTTCAGATATTATAAAATTTAGTTTATAGTATCCTACATCTACTATCGTCTCAAATAGGTCCAAGTAAATGAGTCATACCAAATACTCAGGCTATTGGAGCCATCAAAGTGAATTCAGAACACTTTGTAAATATTGGAAAAAGAACTTGTATTAATTATTTTAAATATAAAATGAAAACTAATGTGTTATCTCATTTGATCTTGATATTTTAGACTGACCGGAGGCCGTACTTCTACAGGCGGCAGTCCTCATTGATGATGATCGCATGTTAGGGTTCAGTCTGCGCAGGCGGCAAAGTTGGAACGGAAGAGTTTGCTGCGGGTGACCTGGCCAAGTTTAAGGCCAAGCCGGGGCAATCGCAGTCGTCGCCTCTATGGCATGGGCCGCCTAAGGTTCTGTCCAAGGACAGCGCTGGGATGTACACGGTCATGTTTGGTACGAAGCGGCTAACACTCGAATCAAATTGGCCTTCTCACACTTGTCACACTTAATAGGAAAGTGTGTACAAGTGGATGCATGTCTGCCATTCCAATAACCGTTAGGGGTCAATTGGTACATATCGTACCCACATTTCTCATCCGCACAGTTTTTAAATTTGCTTATACGGGGATTTTCTTCTTAACAGGGCGTGCATTCTGAACATAGTCACGAGGACGTGTCTGAGGAGGCTTCTCATTGGAAGTCTGCCAAGATACGTACTCTTGGTCAATCTGATCACGCGGTTTCTTAGCAACCGCTTTCTCTCTCGAGGTCACGCTCTGCTTAAGCGCAGCAAACTGATTCTTATGTTCAGTATTTTCTTCGATCAACTTACTTATACGAGTTGGTTCCGTCGATTATGATTCTGATACGGGCTGGCTCTTTGAACGATCCTCTTCTTCATCGCCCTTCGGTGGTTCTTTTTCACATTGGGATTCGTCATTCTCCTACCTAGCTGAGAGATTATCCTTCTAAGTAATCTCATCAAGGTTATTTGGAGTAGTCTTAAACGCTCCCCTTGCTTCACTTCGTGGCTTCGTAAATGTAAGCTTAGAAGTAGAAGCAATAGTTGGCCCTCGGGCTCTTTTTTCGGGGGACTTCTCTCTTAATGGAGTAGTCTCTCTCTTGTCGGTTACATTGTTCTGACTGTTAACGCCAGCGACAATAGCTTCGGCTACAGTGTGGTTAAACACATCGGCAGTTGTGGCAGACGCAGCAGCAGCGGCTGCAGCAGTGGCATCGTCTTTATCTATATGATTCTTTTCAGCTTTTTTCTTCTTAGAAGGGGTGTGGTCTTTCTTGATCATAATCTTAACTTATGACTTTAAGCTATTCTCTTAAGGAATGACTGATATTTCTTGTTCATAACCTTAACTCATGACTACAAGCTATTCTCTTAAGGAAGCACTGGTCTTTCTTGGTCAAGAATTTTTTTATGGTAGTTAATTACCACTACGTTAAAGCAGTCTAAGTAGTTAATACTTTTACTAACCTTAAAATGTGTAAGATTCGGTCTCTTAAGGCGATATTAACGTCTTAGAGTAGTTAAACTTAATAAAGTCTTCTAAAGCTCAAATGAAATTAAAACATAATAAACGTAATTAGTCTTTTAGTAAAGTTAGGTTTGCCTCGTGAAAACAGCAATACTCTGAGGGATTGTGAGGCTGAGACATTGCCTATATATAATCCTCTCAGTACTGTTTTCGCCGAAGGGATTTTATTTAATGTTTCGTTGTCGCTCTGTTATAAACTATGGTATGTTTCGTTGGGGCGAATCCGAGAGACTCATAAAATCCTATCTTTAGAAAAAAAGAAAAGAAAAAAAAGAAAAAAAAACTCATGATGTCCATAGTTATTGCATTAACCAATAACTTGCCACTTATCAAGAATTACCGACTTAGCCTTCATCAGACTGGCACATCTGGTTGGCTGATCGGAGGATAAACTAGGTAACGTTAATAGTCCCTAGAAACCTATGTTCGGTTGAGCCATCTCGCTACCGAAGTATTCAGATATAAATAGATTTGGAAAGTAAATATAGTTCTATTAGTAGAACTAGACCAAATCTTATGTCTGGTATTTTACTGGGGCCTTTTAATGACCTTGCCCTAAATATCTGATATGTAAAATGGAAAAGGTATTAATTAATAAAACCGTTAAAAAATCATTTAGGAAACTTAAGGTCCTCGTACTATTAGGAGTGCGTTTATAGTTTACGTACTGCTTAATAGTACGTTTATAACATAAAGTCTAATGTGGATGCCCGGATATTACACGTCGAGCACTCGCGATACTGGCAACGTCTTCGTCACTATAGAGAGATTGGCTGCACTGGTTAATCTTACCCATCCGACTGACTATGACTTGACCAATTCATGGTAGTCATTGCCCATGGGCCACGAGTTGACATCAAACCCAAGGGCATTTATAAGTAGTGTCTCTCCCGCTAGTTTGACTTTACGAATGTCCCGAAAGCTGATCAACGTCGACTATTATACTCTTTTTGTGTGCATTTCCTTCAGGATAACGATGGAAGAATAGTTAATTTCCCTTTTTAGGGCGTAAATCGACTACTGAGCCTACAAGAAACAGACCCGTATGTTCACACTCACAAGTAATAATGTTACAGAGCTACGGGCACTGTGGTCATTAACACGGTCGCCAGCAAGCTGTCGAATGTAAAGAGCGCAATAGATCTTAAGCAAAATTCTAAGCAACGAGCTGCTCGCCTCTCAGATTGGCAACAGTCCATGAACGTACCACGTACCTTTGCTGACATCCCTGCCAATTGTCGCATCCTAGGCTGATTGTGCCTGAAGAACGTTGTTTTACAATCATATACGCCTCGATCAATGTCGCTGTACACCTGTATCTATCTTCTTTTGTTTTATTTTTTTTGAAACTTGTATGCAACCAGTTCATAGCGCCTTTTGGCCACCGGCGGCAGCGTCTCGTGTGTTTGTTATTGATTCTTACTATCCTCCCTATTTATTAGGACGTTCTCTCTACCCCAGGGTAGTTAATATTGCCATATGCACTGATATATTCGATGCATATTCTTTTAATTTTTGTTCTCGTACTTTATGATTGTATTAAAACCCTAAAACCCCAAAACCCTAAAACGTCCCCGCTGCATAAATGAACGAGCGCAAAAAAAAAACTCTTGCCCGCATCATGGATGTTCTGCTGAACCTCCTTGTCAACTCCACTTTTAACTTATCTCTTTTAAAATAAATAATGGTATCCTTATGTGTAAACGTCCTTGTGTAAATTTGATGAGTCGGCCCTTGTTGTTGTTTGGCAATTGGGGCGTGTAATAAAATATACAGCAGAGTACCGAACTGATGCAGGTGTCACTTGAGTTATGACAGCTCAAGTGAACCTGACAGATGTCACGCCCCGGGTAATACTGGAATACCTGGGGCTGAGGTCCACATACTTGAACCAGGCACAGTGCTCGTAAGTCGTAGCCTCTACATTAGCCTACATAATTTAGAAGGCTACATACACTCGTCACAACAATGAACACACACAGAAGAGAGAAAAGATTCAAGAAGAGAATGAAGAACGGAAACCAAACCACTGAAACTCTCAGAGTCCAGTGTCAACCCCAGACTCTCAGAGGGAGTGAGGTCAAATATGTATATTTGGTCCTTTTGGCTCAGCACAAGGCCCTCAATCATTTTATGGTCTTTTATAATGATTTTCCTTCAACCATGACTCATGAAAACTGGTTCATGCCCATTGGCTGTTCGCGATAACAAAATTGATAAGAAAACACAAGCTCGACAGAGAGGAGGGACCGCAGTGGCACAGGGACAGAACACACACGCTCCTTATATGCGTGCAGTATATGGTATATAGTCATTTACCAGTGCGGAAGCACCATTGGAGTGATGTTCATTGTGCCACATACCCTCCCTATTATACTGATCACTACTGTCTCCTTGTTTATCAGCCATTATGCTGTTTACCTTTATCAACCACGAGGTGACTTGCAACTACGAAAGTCTACGAAAGTGGTATAAACTTGTGTGTATGTGTAGTTTACAGTATGCTTACATATGTTAGACAAAAAGGTGCAGTGAACACAGTCAGAAATTACCCTTATGCACATTGCTCTCTTAATTAATAAAAAATTGCTTGTAACTTTGTGGAAAAGAACCTTTCCAAAGTACATATATTGGCTGCAATAGCGAGTTTAATACGTACATATTTTTCTGATTCCCGTATTTCCGAACAGACTGCCGACTTTTCTAAGAGGTATACTTGCCCTCGAAAGTCTGTCCTCGTTAGGAAATATTTTTTTCTCGAAATTTTCTTGAAACTTTATGATCCTCTTCTACCCATTGGCTGAGAAATCCGAATACCATATCCGAACGCAAAATCCGAACGCGTTAAGACTGGGCCTGAGAGTCTCTGATGAGAGTCGAGAGGAAGTGAATCTGTATTTAGTAATCACAGGATTCAGGAACAGAAGTGGATGAGTCATGATCGTTTCTTCCCAGTTCCGGCCTCCCGGGTTCCAGCTATCAAATGTAAAATTGTAAATACATAACAAAATCAAATACATATGTATGTATGTTTTAAATGTATTACTCTCTAGCTCTTTGAGTTATTGTTGGCCCAATCGGAATTTGTAAAACAATGTTTTTGTACTTTTGTCTTTGTGTGTCATACAAGAGATTCTCCGTGTTCTGTATTAAAATTTTACTAAAATTGTTACACTACATATTTCATTTTTACGTATTTAAACACACCGTGTATTGATTCCGTTTCGGCATTCGGCTCACGTGATTCTCATCACATTCACTTTGGGGATGAATTGAATGTGGCAGACGAATACATAGATACGATTATTAAATTTATATAAATATTAAAAACATAGGTGTGATGCCGAGATTATAACATAAACATCTGTGTTTTAGCCACCGACAAAACAATGCAAGTACAAGACCGCAATCAGGAGAAGGAGCCTTTGGCTGGAGACCGAAAGGCCATTTATCCGAAGTACAGAGTAGCTATCGTGGGCGGCGGGTTTTCAGGTGCACGAGCTGAGTATATCTTTTCCGATAGACATGACATAGAACTCACCGTATATGATAGTAAAGCTTACAGAGAGTTTACCCCGTCTATTCTACGCGCCTTGGTCCACCCTGAACACAGTGATTTTATCCTGCACAGTACTATTGGTCGGCCCAACTGGGAGGTAAGGATATATCGTATTGTGTTTGCTCTACAATGTACAAGCGAATATGAGTGTAAATTGTATACGGAACTCGATTTCGTGGTCCGTATTCTGACAGTAGCGAATGCGGGCGTGCTTCTGAGATTAGATATCGTTTTCCGACAAAATGCTTCATACTACGCTTGGATTTGCAAGAATTGATTTGTATTGTATATTATACGAAAACGCCGTTATTAACTTAGTTCAATCGATATATACATATCTATATATATATACATACGTGTACACACACACATACACACACAAACACACACACCACACACACATACACACACACCACACACACACACACACACACATATATATATATATATATATATATATATATATACTACGTACGTTACACACACACACACACACACACACACACACACA
>NW_014040286.1:14298-21323 GCF_001186125.1 Sphaeroforma arctica JP610 | reverse complement strand
ATATATATATATATATATATATTATTATATATATATATATATATATATAGTTATATATATATATATATATATATATACTGGTTGTGTTATTCTTATCCAGATTCCGTACTGCTTTGGCATCAGTTGTATACAATCTGATCTCCTTTCAGCGCACACGTGCGTTGGCGCAAAGTTCCAATCGAATGCATCTGTTTGTGGTGGACGATATTGTTATTCTGTTTTCATTGATCGTTAGTGTTATCAGTCTGATTACAGTACTCCATTCTCACCAAAGTATGCGCAACCATCTCGTAGCAATGATAAGTCATACTAGACGAGTATGTCCCGTTTCTCACCAAACCTCGCCCTATCGACCACCCCATCCCACAGACGGTGCTCTACTGTTTGACGACTGGTTAGTACTGACCGGACTCATCGCAGCCTTTGTCAAGTGGTTCCTGGAAACGTTTGGCGTGATGGTCATGCGCGGTAACTGTATCGCAATCAAAGTGATGGATGCGGCGCAGTACACCACTCTAACCATTGCTAACGCCGGGCACAGAGCCAATTCCTGCTTGTCTGGCTGGTGCAGGCGGAAGTAGCTGATACTGATATGGGCATTGTATGTACACTTTATATCAAATTAACTGTTCTATGGCTACATGACTACTCGAGAGAACGAGAGCGAGAGTTTGGTTCGTTGCACTGTGACTTCGTATTGGAAACAATTGAGCGCTGAAATTACGTCTGGACGTACCTGGTAGTGCTGCCACAGCCGCAAAAGTTAATTGAAAGACATTGTTCAATCAGTAGCATTTGCCTGTGGCATCGAACTCGCCATCTCCCGCCAGACAGTAGCGATGACTCTGGCATCCAAGTGGGTGTACAAGTCACCTTGGCGTTGTATGTCATCGTACACGTACTTCATGGGCATACATTTGTATGCTTATAATACAATACATGCATTTGTATACATTGGTATGCTTATAATATATGCAAGTTTGTATACATTATTTTTCTTATAGAATATGTATTTTCCTATACATATGTATGCTTGTAATATATGTATCTTTGAATGCATTTGTATACTTATAATATATGTATGTTTATATACGTTTATATATCTGTACCAATTTGCATGCTTATATACACATACTTTTATATTTTTGTGCACTATTGTATGCTTAGAATATATGTATGTTTGTATACAATTGTATGTTTATAATAAATTTTTGTTTGTATAAAATTGTATGTAGACAATATATTTATGTTTTTATACAATTGTATATATATATATATATAATATGTATGTTTGTATGCATTTGTAAGCTTATAATATATGAATGTTTTATAAACATATATATATATACATATTGATATATATATATATATATATATATACATACATATATATATATGCAACACAAGTTTCAAATTCATCGCTATCTCTATACGACGGCGGCCACAAGGAGGACCCGACACTTGCAGTCATTCATAGTATGAAACTAGTGTCCGCACGACGATGTACAGTTTGCGTTAGTGCAAGTGTTTGTGCTTGAGTAGGTAGTACTGGTGTTTATTTTTGTACTTGATCCCAGAACGGAATTGAGTTCCATAACCTTATTTTTATAGCGGTATTGTCAGGTATTGTCAAAAGACTTGTGTACAGGAGGGGAGGAGCATAAACTCACTTTAAATAACACGAACGTTAAATTACAGTGTTCCTAGTGTACGTTCAGTGTATTTCCTATTATATTAATTGCATTCTCAGCTACTATATGTATGTACTCTTGTGTTGTACGTCCGGCACTTTCTGCGGGAACATCATGCTATTCTCACAACTTCACATAGTACTTGATACCCTTTAAAAGTGTTAGGTTCGTGCATGTATTACGTAGAGAAAGTTGCTGCACACGTAACTTCAGAAGCATGAATCGAGTACTAAGATCAAAATAAACGTTCTGTGACAATAAGTCTACCCCCTATTAGAATGATTTTAGATGCAAGTGGCAAGCCTCATAAGCCATGCTGCCTCTGGGTTTGATGTAGATAGTATGTCCGGCAATCTGTCCAGGCTGGACGCCTTTGGTTGAGAACGAAATGGCCCTTCGAAGTTCGTAGTCCTGTGACACGTAAGTTTTGTTCACTAACACTGGGAAGCTATTCGTTGCCGCACAAGAAAACGGACGTGTAGTCAATATACTAGTTAATCGGCTTGGTATTGGAGAGGCTAGTGCATACCCTAGAGTTTTCGCGTATTAAGGCCCACCTCGTGACTTTTTCCCCTTGAATCACCCTTGTTCTGGATTAACCTTTATCTTTTCGTATATCAGTATGGTCACCCAAAATTGCTTTGAATATGTACCTGTGCAGTGAATCGTATACTACTCAATCCACCGCGTAATTGCGTACCGCTACCAGTCCAACATAGTCTTGATGCGATTTCAGATGTTACAACAGTTAGCTATAACAGTTGTAACATCAACAACTACATTCACAGCAAAGTAAAGATGTCTTCACCTACAGCAATTGCGTTCACACGTCCTTCGGAATATTTATGATTGTTATTTCTCCCGCTTCTCTCTCTCTCTTTAATCTCTGCTCTAGTAAATGTTTAGTAGTTTCAAGTATGTAGGACATAGAGACTATTCTAGAGTGAGAGAGAGAGGATCAAATAATCAAATATTCACGTCATGGGCGCTCTCGGCCCATTCTGAAAATTGGAAATTTCAGAAGGCGGCTTTGCGTGTTTTAAATTTTTTTATAAATAATATATAAATAAAAATAGGTATTGAGTCTTTTTAATCTTGACTATGCGAATTGCCTCGTCTAAAAGACTAAAATCACCAAAATAGTAAGTAAGGAAACACAAACATAGCCTCCTAAAATTAAAAAAATAGATAGAACTACATGAATTTCTGTACCAACTATGTCCAATCACTTTTTATTTTATTTTATCTAGGACAGTACACAACAGAGTGAATAGACTGCAATCGACAATATAATATGGAATTCTGGATGGCGTCTCATAGAAAGTGAAACAATTTCTATTTTTTTTCCACAGACATTATGTAGCACAACGCCAATGGTTTCACATAGTGATACAGACTACAGTCTACTCTACCCTCAGGTCTCAGGCTCTCAGCCCTTTAAAAAAAAAAAAAGACAAACAGTCAACAGAGCCCAGAGAGAGGGTACAGACCCGGTAGAGTGTATACCGCAAACTCTACTGAATCTACTGACTCTCTCTCTGAGTCAGAGAGAGAGACTGGGAGAGAGAGAGTGTGTGAGTGGGTAGTAAAGAGTAGAGAGTAGAGACGCTATTACTCAGAAACCATGCTACATGCACTGTTGCAGGCTTGCAGACTCTCTAAATACCACTACTCTCTCTATTGTGTAAGCGTGAGTCGTGACTCTCGTGAGAGCGAGAGAGAGAGCAGTGGCACAGTGCACTGAGAGTGAAAGTCTGAGACAGACTGAGTGCAGTCGCCAGTTCGCCACTACTACTAGAGAGAGAAAGTGAGCAGTAGAGTGAGTGGTGGGTAGTGGGTAGTGGGTTGTTGGTAGTGAGTACTGGCCCGGGTACTGAATAGTGAATTAGTGACCAGGTAGTGACACTGACACAGTCAGCAACTGCCTGGTGGCTAACCTCATTACGTTTCCCGTTAAAAAAACGCAAAAAAGCGTTTACGTTCAAAGTTTATCCTAATATACAAATAGATACATTTTTTGAAGCGGCCTAGCTGTCACGAATTGTCCTATTTTTCGATTTGTGTCAGTTGTAAATAGTTTCAAATCGCCTTTTAATTAAAGAAAAGGTCAATTTCTCAGGTGCAATTTAAAAAAACCCATACTTTGTGTTTCTCTATTGAGTCTATTCTACTTCTATCTCTCTAAAGAGTAGAGTGAGCAAGTCAAAACTTCAAACATAGCCTATTCTCTAGTTCTTTGGACTGAGACTCTTCTATTTTGTTAAAAAAAGAAGAAGAAGGTATATGTAGGCGAAGCTGATTAGGCAAATAGCCGAATTTCTACAGGCAACATATTCTTCAAAGTTGTCAAAGAATCAAAAGCAAGAGTCACTTATCAATCTTGACCATGAGTATACTCACTTTATAGTTTATGAGACAAAACACAGTATACACTACATACTATTCTACTCTCTAGCTAGTAGTAGAGAGCTACTGAGTACTGACTACACAATATTTACACACTTCTTGACTTTGTAGAGTTATTGTACGGTGTACACAGCTGGTCAGTCATGAGTCTGAGTCGTGAGTCTGACTCGTTAGGCGGCTGTCAGACACTCACTCAACTCTCAGGTCTCAGGAGTCAGTAGTCTGAAGGACAACTAACAAGGCTTGTCTCAACTCTCAGCTACGAAGTGACGAAGTCTCAACTCTCAGCTACAAAGTGACGAAGTCTCAACTCTCCCAACAAGTCTTAACTCTCAACAAAACACAAAATAAAAAGAGAAGACACTGTTAGAGTCAAGAGTTACGACCACAATTTGTCCAAGATATACCAATGATCAGTGTCCTCAGCCCTTTTAGGTGTCCACTGACCACTGTTCAGAGTCCAGCTAGTGATGAACGCTTGGATCTATTTATATATATATATGGCCGTTGTTGTGTTGTTTTTCTTCTTCTCCATTTTTTATTTTTACAATACACATAGCCTCCTAAAAAACAACAAATACACTAAAGAAAACTTCTATTTTTTCAATGTCAGATCGTAACGACGTAGCCTAAAAACAAAATTGGAACGTTGGCAAATTATTAAAAAGCTATTTATGTAAATAGTCATAGCCTCCTAAATTGAACAAAATAATATACGTTCTATCTAACCCGTGCCGCAACCGTGAGCATTGCAAGGCCAAGAGAGCGAGATATATACATATAAAACCCTATTATTTTAAAAAAAAGTTTTTTTTATAGTATATAAAATACCGGTTCACCCCTATCATATATAACAAGAATGAAAAATAGTAGAAATAGAATATTTTAAAATACCTAGAACGAAAATATATGGGATCGAACCATGGCCTTCTATTTATAATTAAAAAATTAGACAATCGAACCAAGATGGCCATGATTTAAAAAAACAAAATCAAGAACATAATGAGTACCGGTCAGTAGGAAAAGAAGGTAAAGAATCGCTGAAAAAATATAAAGTAGCAATCGTCTGAAAAGAAGGCTATTTGGCTATTTGCAAATGAAAAAGGTGTCTTTTTTTGGAGGCCATATATGATGTGACAATACAGAGTACTACAGACTATGAATATATTTGTAAAGAAAATCGCCGCCATGAAGGCTTCGTCTAAATATAGGCAGGTGGAAGGGCATGCCAGTGATTCCACCAAGTTACAATTGTAATTTTGGGGGGTTAGAAATTAGATTTGTGTGCTGTTCATGGCCTTCTAAAAATGAACAAAGGTAATGTACTGTTTGTATTACTCAATCCTCAGGCTTCAGCCTCTTCTCGTGTTGAAATTTGTATTCTTAAAAATGGGTATGTTGTCGAGGAATATTTCGTATATATACCGTCTACAACTTGTACAGGTCCTCACTCCTTTAACAGCTTACACAACAACAGCTTACAGGTTACGAACAGCATAAATAACATCAACATGGCATCGAAAGAAGAAGACCGCACAAGCGTGAACATGATAGATACTCACACAGCCACACCACCAGTACAACAAGTGATGATGGTTCCTAAAGGTCCGGCTAATGCTGGACCCATTGGTCTCATGGGCTTCGGTATGACTACTGTATTGCTGAACTTCTACAATGCTGGTGTCGCGGAATCAGGTACCGTTGGTCTCATCGCGTGCTACGGTATCTTTCACGGTGGACTCGCTCAGCTTTTGGCTGGCATGTGGGAGGTATGTAAGTCTGTCAAAAGCGCTGGGCGTTTATAGTGCCCGTTGTATCTTTTTTGTACGTTGTTGATGTAGTAAGGCAGGAGTTTTCAAGTCTCATCCTCCTCCAACATGGATGGGGCTGTGCTCTTCGTAGACACATTTTCTTCACTTTTGCGATAACATTCATCCTGGATTGCAATTTTTTTCCTTCGTTCGAATCCTTACAATTTTTCTTATCTATACATCAGATTTCCGCCGGCAAAGTTTTTACCGGAACCGCTTTCACTACATACGGCGCTTTCTGGATGGGACTCGGTCTGTTTGATGGGCTCATCGTAACAGGGAATCTAGCGCCAGGAGACATCAGTGAAGGCAAGTGTATCTGGCTGTGCATCTGGGGTGTCTTCACCTTTTTGATGTTCCTTGGCACATTCCGAGCCAATCGAACTGTACAGTTTGTATTCCTGTCGCTGTCGTTGTTGTTCTTCCTGCTGGCGGGTGGCGTGTACAGTGAGGGAGTGCACAAGACTGCGGGTGTAGTGGGTATCGCCTGTGGAGCCTCGGCCATGTACCTTGGTTGGGCTGAGATCATGAATGAGGTATACCAGCGGGATATGGTTCCCATTTTCAAGATTAAATGGGAGTAAATATTAGATAAATAACATTTCAGAAGTAATCTCAGGACGGCCTGTGGCTGTCGGCGATCGTGCATGCCCGATGAGCGAGACTTCAATTAATAACGATACAATAGCTTTCAAGCAATGAAGAATACGAAATTAAATAAATATTATTACCGATACTTGTTTATTAGTTGTAAATAGCTTCTGTGTGAGTATGTTGGTTGGGATCTGTTCTGTTGATGCTCACCTCACCCTATGGCCTTTATTATGTTGACAGATGTTGATAAAAGAATGTTATTAACTTTTTTGAAGCAAAGAGCTTTATCACCTATAAACTTTAAAACACAATGCGTACCTAATGTCTAATATACTGTACACACGCGACACGAACAGTTCGAAATTGGCTCGTGCTTTTGAAGTAGTTTTGATGTATCACAACCATTAATATTTTAAATTCAGCCGTACATACATACATACATACATATATATATATATATATATATATATATATTAAAATATTAAAATATATATATTAAATAAATATATATCTATATATCTAT
>NW_014040286.1:4581-13962 GCF_001186125.1 Sphaeroforma arctica JP610 | reverse complement strand
ACACACACACACACACACACATATATATATATATATATATACAAAATGCTCATATATATCATCGTCAAATTGTAGTCACAAACCCCTGTAGATTCTGATGTGTGCATGAATACTGTTACGCCACACACTTTTATGATTGTCAGATATCACTTGTCTCTCAACATGCTGACTTAAACACGAATATATGTTGTATTTTGCGCGTGCTTTTCTCTTTCCCCTCTTTTTTTACCCCTCCTATCCTTCTTCCCCCCCCGCGCCCCCGGTCCATCTAGAGAGTAACGTTTAATGGGTAAATTAAAACGTATGAACGTATTTATATGCTATATTGAGCGCGACCCATAGTCATAGATAGTGCACCACTGAACCTACTATGAGCGTTTTACGTAATGAGGTAGTGGCGTCAGGCTGTGGCGAATGACTATATGAGTATTTATCCGTACGGTGTTTCAATATTATATATATATAAATAATATTTTAACAGGTGGATTGTATTAGGAACATTGGAGCAAACATATCAATATATGTAGTTGATCAATAGAAACAAAGAAGTTCAGTTTGTGTCAAGCCTCATGGCCTCAAGCTTTGCGTTCAACTAAATAGCCTTCTATTTTAAAAATTATACACAATGTCAACAACATATTTTAGAATATGGTTTTTTTGTTAAAATAAAAACAACCAAGAAAAATAATACACGGATGATGGGGCTGAACCGCTGAGGGCCCTCTCGTATCCATTTAACGATTTGGGGCTCGAGCAGAAATCAGGTTTCTCCCGACGACATATATAGAAATTTAGCGCAGACCCAAATCCTTAAACCGAGAGGGCCACATGTCAAAGCCTTCCTGAAAATTACCATAACAATATGTCATTCGGAATTTGGGCTACATAGTTGGCCTCTCCTCTGAGAGTAGAGAGAACAGATCTCAATACAAACACTTACAATCAGACTTCAATTCGTAATACGTAAACACGCTTTCACATTGATGCGTTAACGTAAAACGTACTTCATTTTCTTATGTTATAGGTCTTGGTTTGTGCCCGCCCTCCTTTTTGGCATAATTCGCCAACTACATTTCACCAAAATATTTGTAGAGTTGTTTAAAGTTGGACAGATTCTCTACTGTCAAAACATAACAGCTATTTATTAGGTCATATAAGGTAGATCCAAACAAAATTGGTTATCAGAATTTGCCCCAGTAAACTACCTGAAAACGGGAAAAATCTATTTAAACGTATATACGAATAATACACACACAGGTATTAAGTACTGTATCGGCTGTTCGGTATTAATGTTTAATTAATTTCTTATTCTTGATTGCTTAGAATACTATTGTATCGGTATTAATTGGACTCTCGCTCCTCGGGCATACAGCCATGTTATACACGGTCGCCGACAGCCACAGGCTGTCCTGAGATTATTTACTTCTGGATTGTTTTGTTTCTTCGAATCTTTACTCCCATTTAATCTTGAAAATGGGGATCATCTCGCGCTGGTACACCTCATTCATGATCTCAGCCCAACCAAGGTACATGGCTGAGGCTCCACAGGCAATACCTACCGCACCCGCAGTCTTGTGTACTCCCTCGCTGTACACGCCACCCGCCAGCAGGAAGAACAACAACGACAGTGATAGGAATACAAACTGTACAGTTCTATTGGCTCGGAATGTTCCCAGGAACATCAAAAAGGTGAAGACACCCCAGATGCACAGCCAGATACACTTGCCTTCACTGATGTCTCCTGGCGCTAGATTCCCTGTTACGATGAGCCCATCAAACAGGCCGAGTCCCATCCAGAATGCACCGTATGTAGTGAAAGCGGTCCCGGTGAAGACCTTGCCGGCGGAAATCTAAAATAAAAATGAGAGGAATTGTCAGGATTCGAACGAAGCACTAAAAAATGCAATCCAACATAAATAGTGCCTAGTTCACCAAACGGGACTCGTCCTTCACGCAAAAGTGAGAGAAAAAAAGAGTCTACGAAGAGTACAGACCCATTCATGATGAAGGAAGATGAGACCTTCAAATTTAAGAGGCTCAAGCCCTACTACAAACAACAAAGTACAATAGGATACAACGAGCACTATAAACGCACTGCGCTTTCGAAAGACTTGCATACCTCCCACATGCCAGCCAGAAGCTGAGCGAGTCCACCGTGAAAGATACCGTAGCACGCAATGAGTCCAACGGTACCCGATTCTGCGATACCAGCATTGTAGAAGTTCAGTAAAACAGTAGTCATACCGAAGCCCATGAGACCAATGGGTCCAGCATTAGCAGGCCCTTTGGGGACCATCATCACTGGTTGCATTGTTGGTGTGGCTGTGCGTGTATCCATCATGTTCACGCTTGTCCGGTCTTCGTCTTTCAATGACATGTTGATTTTATTTATGATGTTCGTAACCTTTAAGCTGTTGTTGTGTAAGCTGTTGAAGGAGTGAGGGGATGTTCAAGTTGTAGACTGTATATATACGAAATATTGCTGGATAGCATATCTGTTTTTATAAATACAATAAGGCTGAGTAATACAAAAAGCACATATCATTTGTTCATTTTCAGCAGATTATGAACACTGAGCAGCACACTCAATTCTCTATCCCCCATTTTTTTTATCAAGAACTTGAAGGAATCACTGAAATGCCCTTCCACAGGCCTATATTTAGACGAAGCCTTGATGGTGGTTACTTTCAAATTCATCATATCCTTTTTTTTTAATTCAATAAGGCTACAAACAGAACATAGCTCGCGTTCAAGTTTTATATTATTCTATAATAAGAAGGCTTTGAAATTTGAACAGCACACAACGCATAATTATAAATTTCTAACCCCCCCAAAATTTTAGGAATCAGTGGAATGCCCTTCCAGCCTTCCACATGCCTATATTTTTTAAGAGAAGCCTTGATGTTGGTTACTTTCAAATTGAAGAACATAATATTTTGTAAATATTTTTATTTTGTAAAAAGTATAGATAAAAACAGCTGTAAAAGAAAATATTTAGTGTCGTATATTAAGCCTTTTGTGTTTTTTATTGTTTAGAAAGAAATAGTCCGAAAACAAGGCAAGAATCGTGTTTGAAAAATTCAAATAATTTAAAACGCCGAAAATATGCGTCGAATTGTTTTTGAGATTGGAACTGTCACTTTCCTTGTTCCTGATTCATCCAAATCCATAATTATGGTTTTTGTTTTTAGAAAATACACTTTACATTGATTTTTAAAAGAACAAAAAAAGAACTTTTCTCAATATTCGTATGAATCATATCAGAAGTGCTTTTTATATTGATATATATATATCTAAAATAAAATATAATCCATAGCCTTCTTATAAAATAGACATAAAGGCATGGATTATTTGAACAAGTAGAGATACGGATCGCATTCGGGTCCCAAAAAATCCGTGGAGTTTTTAAGATTTCACCATTTGATCTGATTATTTATGAAACAACAATTTGAACAAAATCGAGATTTCAAATAATGTCCACACCAAAAAGTTAGCGGAATATTATTGTCGCTCACATGAAGGCTAGGTCTGCTAAATTTTCTATTTCCGCGCTAAGAGTGGAGTGACTACTAAGTTTTACTACTTGGGTCCAATAATAGCTATTTTTTCTTACAAAATACAAAAAGAAAATACAGGCCCCAGAGAGTGAGCCAGAAGACTCGGACGAAAGAAACACCTAAACTAAATAGTACAGAGTTCAGACCCACAGGCCCACCGGCCGGTCCGGCCCACCCGCTTGTTGTGAGGAGGACAAGACGACAAGCCACAAGGTCCTTGGAATCTAATGGAATGAGCGAGGTTGTCAGACTGTCACGTTATAGTGTGAGGTGCATACTTGGTATGATATCCGACTATCCGTACCGCGTACGGTGATTCAATATCCGATTTATAAAAAATGTATTTGTAACTGGTGAATTGTATATGACTTTATATAGTTGTCAATAGAAACTAAGTGTTCTAATTATAGGAAGATACTTTTTAGTTGTTCTCTTTGCAGTTTGTAACTTTAAACTTTGTGCCAATGGGCAATGGTCTAATGCGCTCACCCGCTCTGCTCCTACACCGAGTTAATTGTAAATTTTTTTTTTTTTAAATTAATTCAATAGTTCAAAACGTTATTTTGTTTTAAATAACGCAGAACCAAATCCTGAATTCCAGAGGGCCATGACTTAATAATACATCTTTTGAAATTTGAAATCAAACAGCCACAATTTAATAAAAAAAACAAACGACTATATTGCAATAGAGACCATATGCCATAGACACAGTGGGCCTTCAGCCCTCCACTGTAGTTGAGAGAGCAGATCTCAGCACATACACTTATCATTCTCATAAACAGTGTATTCACGAACAACACACTCAAACAAGTATGAAGTACGGCATCGGTATTAATATTGTTTTAATTTCTTATTTTTAATTGCGTTGATTACTATTGTATCTGTATTAATTGAACTCTCGCTCCTTGGGCATACGAGGTCGCCGTCAGCCACAGGCCGTCTTGAGATTACTTCTGAAATGTTATATATCTAATCTTTACTCCCATTTAATTTTGAAAATAGGGATCATCTCGCGCTGGTACACCTCATTCATGATCTCAGCCCAGCCCAGATACATGGCTGAGGCACCACAGGCAATACCTACAACACCCGCAGCCTTGTGGACTCCCTCGCTGTACACGCCACCCGCAAGCAGGAAGAACAACAAAGACAGTGACAGGAATACAAACTGTACAGTTCGATTGGCTCGGAATGTGCCAAGGAACATCAAAAAGGTGAAGACACCCCAGATGCACAGCCAGATACACTTGCCTTCACTGATGTCTCCTGGCTCTAAATGCCCTGTTACTATAAGCAAGTCAAAGAGACCGAGTCCCAGCCAGAATGCACCGTATGTAGTGAAAGCGGTCCCGGTGAAGACCTTGCCGGCGGAAATCTAAATTAGAAATGAGAGGAATTGTAAGGATTCGAACGAAGGAAAAATTTGCAATTCAGGATAAAAAGTGTCTAGTCAACCAAACGGGACTCGTGTTCAACGCAAAAGTGAAGAAAAAGTGTTTACGGGGAACACAACCTCGGCTATGTTGAAGGAAGATCAGACTTGGGAATTTAGGAAGCTCCTACACTACGACGAGCAACAATGTACAAGAGGGTACAACGGGTATTATAAACGCCCAGCGCTTTTGACAGACTTGCATACCTCCCACATGCCAGCCAGAAGCTGAGCGAGTCCACCGTGAAAGATACCGTAGCACGCAATGAGTCCAACGGTACCTGATTCTGCGATACCAGCATTGTAGAAGTTCAGTAAAACAGTAGTCATACCGAAGCCCATGAGACCAATGGGTCCAGCATTAGCCGGTCCTTTAGGGACCATCATCACTTGTTGTGTCATTTTCGCCTGTATGTTGCGTAACCTGTAAGCTGTTGAAGGAGTGAGGGCATAGACTAGGTGTAGACTGAATATATTCAAAATATTGCTGGATAATATATTCTTTTTTTTTGAATACAACAAAGCGGAGGAATACAAACAGCACATCGCATTTGTTCATTTTTAGAAGACTATAAACACTGAACAGCACACAAAACAATATCGATTTTCTAACCCCCAACAAAAATTCCAGTACTGACTTGAAGGAATCACTGGAATGCCCTTCCACATGCCTATATTTAGGCGATGCCTTGATGGCGGTTATTTTCAAAATCAGCATATCCATTTTTATGGGTACAACAAGGCTGCAACGAACCATGTATATTATTCTATAAAAGTAGGCTTTGAAGTTTGAACAGCACACAAAACATAATTTCTAATTTCTCCCCCCCCCCCCCCCCCAAATTTATTTTTTTTGCAATACTACCTGTGGAATGCCCTACCACATGCTTTATTTGCCTATATTTAGACGAAGCCTAAATTGCGCAGCCGGTTTCTTTCAAAATGAAAAACAGGAATTGTTTTCTATATTTTATAAAAACTGTTGTTGGTTTTGCTTTTTGTAAAACAACTCTAGCAGTAGTAGACGTAGTATTTAAATTTGTTTTAAATAGTGTCGCAAGTCATAACTTGGGACTGGAGCCCCTGGGGGTTTTAGAAAGAAATAGTCCGAGCATAAGACCTACTAGTCCGACAAGCCGGTCCGAAAATTAAAGACAAGGCCCCGGCTGTTAAAATTTATATTCATGTGAATAAGGACAGCAAGGTACGGAGTGAGACTGGAGACTGAATGGCTGGCGACTGGAGACTGGAGATTGGAGACTGGAGAGCTAAAGAAAAATATATTTACACAAATAATATTTTTATACAACCCCAGAAACATGTATATTTACCCACCGGCCCACTCTGGGCGACGCGCCTACGGGTCACACGGGCCCCCAGCGGGCCCAGGCCCCCTACCCTCCTGTGTGAGGTCTGAGGAGGACAAGGTCAGTGGAATCCCGAATCTGCTATCTTTGATTTTGTTTTTAAAAAAAAACAGCTATATTTCAAAAATACAATATTTTCTCTGCGGGCCAGTGGGCACTGGGAAGGTGGAAAACTCAAAACTGGAGACTCGAGATTCGAGAGTGAAGAGTCAAGGCTCAGGACTCATGAGACCCATCGAATTGTGAGTCTGGTCGCTGGTGCAGTCACCAGTGGTGTCACTGGTTAGTCTGTCCAGACTCCAGAGTCCAGAGTGGGCTGGTGGGTATAATTGTGGGTGTTTCTTTTCATCTTTTGGCGGTCTGGCCCTCTGTTCAGTGTTCTGTATCAGTACTATTTGTTTAAAAAAAGAAGCATAAACATTTTGTTGTTGACCAGTTGTAGATAGATATTTGTTTCTAAATGAGAGTTAGTTGCCTATAATACAATACAATTGTTTTGGCCGGTCAGTCAAATTATGTAATATGATTGGATGTTGATAGAACTGAGTCATAAAAGTCTGAATAGATCTGTTTTGACTATTGGAATATCCCAAGAGTTCTTGATTGAGTAGTTGACTCATCCATTGGAGCACAATTGTAATATTAAATTTCAAGAATCAAAATATTTATCAGTCACTGTATTTTCAGTGGTATTAGTAGTCTATATTTTTAATTGCCGCGAGCTCAAAACATGTCAAATGATTGTGTCAATCCTCAACAAAAATAGTAATTCATAAAGACGGAAGACCCCGGTTAAATTCTTACTTGCGTACACCATGTTTATATTTTATTGAAGACTATGAATTTAATACACTCCAGCTAAGATTTTGGTAAGAACTTGTAAGATCTCAGCATGGCTATAAAGACTGACACGTAGCCGTCCATGCGTGATGCCTAAATCTCATAAATCAATACGCACCAGCGCACGAAACAAGTTCAAGTACGAGTATGAACTCGACAACAAAAATAATGGCATCGATCGCGCATCAACAATGCGCTTTAAAACAACAAAGCACGTATAAAAGAATTATTTGAATGATATCATAGAGCAAATGAAGATCACATACAAAAGTAGCAATATTGGATGAATACATATTATATACCTACAAACATACATATATGTATATATACATGCAAACATACATACACACACAGACACCTATATATATATATATATATCTATTTATAATATAATATATATATATATCTATTTATAACATTAATATGTAAATATAGAATATTTATAGTATATAAATCTATTTATAATATATATATATATATATATATATTAAAAAAAGTATATATAATGAAAAACAATTAATATGTATTAATATATATATGCATGTATGTATATGTGCACACGTATGTAGTAATATATAAATAAAAATATTTATACACACACCACACATATAGAATATATACAAATACAAATATATATTATAATATGCATACACACATACATAATACAGTATAGATATATATATATTAAAATGTAAATACATAAACATATATGCAGATGTACATATATATATTAATACGAAATGCATACATGCATTTACGCATACACAAAACATATACACTACATATATATAAATATGTATATATTATACAGTATAGATATGTATATATTAAAATGTAAATACATAAACATATATGCAGATGTACATATATATATTAATACGAAATGCATACATGCATTTACGCATACACAAAACATATACACTACATATATATAAATATGTATATATTAACATATATATATACCTACATATATATAAACATGTATATATATACAATAATACGCATCTCATAAAATCTTTTATATATATATATCTCTCTTTACATATATACATATACAAACACAAACGAACACTAACTCACACACACACATATATATATATCTATTTATATACCCATATATATATATATATATATATGGGACTATATATATATATATTATATAATATATACAAATATTGAACTCAATGTAAGTTCTCATATATATATATATATATATATATATATAAATACACATATATATAATATAATATATATAACTCTATCTTTTTATATATATGTATATAGACATACAATAAGGAATATATATATATATAATACTATAATAATAATAATATATTACTTTATACATACAGGTATATATATACACACACATATATATATCTATATTTACATATATATATATATATATATATACGTTTACACACACACACACATATATATATATATATAATATACATACCTACATACACACACACTCATATATATATGATTGTGTTTGTATATACATTTATATCCATACACACATACATACATATATATTGGGTGTTTGTAAATACATATACATACATATACATATACATTTACACCCATATATATACATTTATTTATACATACACACACATATATATATAATATATACATGTGTACACACACAACAGACATATACATATAAATATATTACACATATATATACACATACATACACACACAACACACACAGACAGATATATACAGATATTACACAGATATATACGTATACACATACACACAGATATACAGATATACACACACATACATATAAACACATATATACATATACACACAAATATAGAGAAATACAAACATATACATATTATTTATACATATACACACATATATAGACATATCCACACACATATATACATATACATATACCACATATATATATACTTATACATGTTTATATGTACACCTATATATACATATACATATACGTATACACACATATATACATGTACATGTATACACATATAGATACATATACATTTACGTATACACACACACACATATATATATATATATATATATTATATGCACATATACATACACAAATACACACATATATATATATATATATATTATGCACATATACATACACTCCTAAATATATAACATAATATACACACATATATATACATATAACATA
>NW_014040286.1:0-2877 GCF_001186125.1 Sphaeroforma arctica JP610 | reverse complement strand
ATATACATATACATATACATATACATATACATATACATATACATATACATATACATATACATATACATGTACATGTACATATAAATTTCAAACTAATATGTTCGTGCGGTCGGGACTTCAAGTATCTTGCCTGGCTTTCCGACATCTTGAAGATTAAGATAAAATTGTACGAATTTAGATAATTGTTTTATATATAAAAACTTATCCGACCAGCTGTTTTATATATTTTTTGGAATTTATAAAAAATAAAGAACAAATAAAAGGTTTCTATTTAGAAGGCTAATTGAATATGTTCTATTTCACTTTTCAGAAGGCTATGACGCTAAATATGTAAGGCTATTTTCATGAATGAGTACAGGCACCGTCTTTTTTTGGTGGCCAACTGGCCATGCTTGAAGCGGTGATGCGAGCAACAGATACACACACATGTAAATATATTGTAAAAGAAGCATGGCCCTCTGGATTTTGTTTCTTCCGACGACAATCGTAAATTTAGCGCAGACTCAAATCCAGAGGGCCATGAAAAGAAGACTAAATCTTTTGGAAAAGAAGGCAATGTATTTTGAAAAAAATAGAAAATAACCGCCATCTGGCCCGACAAGGCCTCGACCAAATTTAGGCATGTGGAAGGGCATTCCAGCGATTCCATCAATATAGTAGTGCAATTTTGGTGGGGGTTAGAAATTCGAAAATATTTTTTGTGTGCTGTTCATAGCCTTCTATATTAATGACAAAGGCTATGCATAGACTACTAAACAGGAAACAGAACTGCCTATGTCCTGTTTATATTCCTCGACGTCAGCCTTGTATTCATAAAAATGTATATGTTTTCCAGCAATATTTCGTATATATACAGTATACAACTTGTGCACATCTTCACTCCTCCAACAGCTTACAAGCCAAAAGGTTAAGAACATTATATTCAACGTCAAAATGTCAATGAAAGAAGAAGACCGCACAAGCATGAATATGGTGGAAACACGCACAGTCGCACCAGCAATGCAACCAGTGATGATGGTCCCTAAAGGACCGGCTAATGCTGGACCCATTGGTCTCATGGGCTTCGGTATGACTACTGTTTTGCTGAACTTCTACAATGCTGGTATCGCAGAATCAGGTACCGTTGGACTCATTGCGTGCTACGGTATCTTTCACGGTGGACTCGCTCAGCTTCTGGCTGGCATGTGGGAGGTATGCAAGTCTGTCAAAAGCGCTGGGCGTTTATAATACCCGTTGTACCCTCTTGTACATTGTTGCTCGTCGTAGTGTAAGAGCTTCCTAAATTCCCAAGTCTGATCGTCCTTCAACATAGCCGAGGTTGTGTTCCCCGTAAACACTTTTTCTTCACTTTGCGTTGAATAGGAGCCCCGTTTGGTTGACTAGACACTTTTATCCTGAATTGCAAATTTTTCCTTCGTTCGAATCCTGACAATTCCTCTCATTTCTAATTTAGATTTCCGCCGGCAAGGTCTTCACCGGGACCGCTTTCACTACATACGGTGCATTCTGGCTGGGACTCGGTCTGTTCGACTTGCTTATAGTAACCGGGCATTTAGAGCCAGGAGACATCAGTGAAGGCAAGTGTATCTGGCTGTGCATCTGGGGTGTCTTCACCTTTTTGATGTTCCTTGGCACATTCCGAGCCAATCGAACTGTACAGTTTGTATTCCTATCGCTGTCTTTGTTGTTCTTCCTGCTTGCGGGTGGCGTGTACAACGAGGGAGTGCACAAGGCTGCGGGTGTGGTAGGTATTGCCTGTGGTGCCTCAGCCATGTATCTGGGCTGGGCTGAGATCATGAATGAGGTGTACCAGCGCGAGATGATCCCTATTTTCAAAATTAAATGGGAGTAAAGAACTTAAAGATTAGATATATAACAATCCAGAAGTAGATAATCGCAGGACGGCCTGTGGCTGCCGGCGACCTTGTATGCCCACGAGGAGCGAGAAACTAATACTAATATCAAAGTATTTCAAGCAATCAAGAATAGGGAATTAAATAAATACCAATACATACCGATATCTTGTATACAGTTTACCTGTGCATGTGTAAGACTGGAGTGTGTTAAAAATTTGGGATCTGCTCTCTGACTCTCTAGAGGGAGGCCCACGCTATGCCGTATCGGCCTCTTACGAGTTGTAGTTACAACTCAAACTGCAAAGAAGGCAAAATGTACTAAATATCTCTGGCAGTCTACTCAGAAGAAAATATGGCTGATCGGACCAAGATGGCCATGAATCAAAACACTGAGATTCTATTGGCTTCATGTTGTTACTGAACTTCGTGGATACTGGTAACCTGACTAGCTAGTGAGTCACTAACTTGGTTCCACCGGCCTAAAATTCACTCAATAGTGCCATAGAAATGTTCTATTTTTAGCATTTTTTTTGTGAAGGCGGGACACGATCCCCTCTCTGAGAGTACATATAGGAGAAAAATAAAAATATAACGTCCGAGACGTGGCCCGGTTTTTAGTATATAAAAATATACATGTGCTCATGATTCGTATTACATACAAGTCTTTTTGATATTATTATTTGTCTTAGAAGGCTGACTAAAAATGCGGTATGTATGTATATCAGATTTATATTTATAGACATAGATATTCGAGTAGTATTAAAACTTACGGAATGGGGAGGGGCACAGAATCGTATAGTCAAAGTGCTGGATCGCGAGATAATCCCGTGCATAAAGTACCTAGCAAGGAACGCGTTGCATCCTCAATTCCCGTTCCGCAGTTCACCAAAGAAGTCCACACTACAGTCTCCACACTCCCCACAACACTTAATGCACACTTCACACTTCAAACTTCAGTCTTTAGCTCCACAGTAGTCCACCTGCTCTGACTGCATCTGGCACAATCGGTTTTAGATATATA
>NW_014040287.1:91032-97360 GCF_001186125.1 Sphaeroforma arctica JP610 | reverse complement strand
TAAATATATATAATCGCATTTGGCATAATAAGAGACGAAATCATTGAAAAGTGCGTCATTAAGCACAAGTATTATAAAAAATATTAATATGCAAGAGTCCTACAATAAATCACCTCATCTTTCGCGTAGGTAGGTCTCGAATCCCCATCTTTGTATTGAGGATGCTTTTAAAAATATATATATGTACGCTGAAAAGTGTTTTTATGTTTATACACTGTTTCAGTGAAATTTGGAGTAGATATGCATGTAGAACGAATGCTTTATTATTGATTTATGATATGTACGAGAATACACAATGGCTGTAGAATTGAATGACCAGCGTACATATGCAGTGATGATATGCTCTCAGCTGTACTGCAACTTCATCCATATAACGAGACATAGTGGTTGCCCATGATACTACGATGCCGATTGCCAACCCATGTGCACAGCCTGATACCAGGCTATTATTCAGACAATCCAGAGCGAGACTATGCACTGTATGCAGCCCGCAATCCGCGTCTGTAAAATATGGTCTTTTAAATTGTGTATGCGGAAAGCCCACCAGAATTGAGTGATGCACGTTCCATTGTAGTTCACATGCGTCATTTGGCGCATCCCAAATTCCTATTTTAGGCATACATTGTTAAGACCCCTTTTTTTACTCCTGTACAAATTGTCCCAGTGGCTCAAATTAGCCCGCCTCGAATACAGAGCTCAATCCAGTGTATCTAAAAAATCATAACTTCACCAATCCGTATATAGAGAAACTTGTTATTGATATTCCTAACCAAGTCGCTGGTTGGACGAATACAACCTTCATGCTCCAGACATAAGTTAGCTGTACCCTGGACTCACGGACTCCTGGTGAGACCTGGACTCCTGAACTCCTTCAGACCTGTGAAGTTGATACCTAATAAATATCTGGCAAAATGTCCTCTATTGTTTTGAAAAATTGAGGAAACCATTTTATTTGGCATGAATCATATGACTACATAGTACCGCGGGAAAATTCTACCATTCGTAGAATTTCATACGAGAGAGCAGCCAAAAGTCGTCAAAAAAATTGTACTAGTAGGAAAGGGTACCCAGCGTAAGATCCTACGAATCGTAGGATTTCTAATTCCTAATTTTTAGTATACCCGCTAACCCTTTTTAAAAAATCAGGAACTCCTTAATTCATCTTTTTTTTTTTGGACTTACTCTTCTCATTAACATTTGGACATATTTAAAGGCCTACGTCGTTCTCAGTAATCTATTGACTAGCCATTGAGATGAAGAGGTTCAATTATATTACATTTATATTATCTTTTTCTACCGTATCGTTGGTTATTACAATTAAATGAATGGTGGTGTGTAATCAATGGAGGTTTTGTCCTGGGTCCTGTGATCCTGCTTAGTGCTCAACTGCTCACGTCTCACGGCAGTATTTTTATAACCATATATGGTAAGTTTTGGGAAGAGTACCTCAATCCTTGTTGGTTCGTTGAACAATGGAGTTACCGATTCCGAATTGGGAGTCTGCGACTCCGCGATGAATGAAACGCCGAGAAACAATGAAAATATCAAAATGCTGATGATTTCTGCCGTATAAAATAAATTTCTACTCTACCGAGTACCGATTCTGTTTTTCTTCAAAACAACAACTAAAAACTTCCTATTTATTTATTTACCCTTACTAACGGACCCTGTGAGTAGGGCGTGAAGCCGCCGTGAACTCTTGTGAAGCAGTGGGCCGTGAGGCTATCTTTTTAGTATATTTACAGATATACATTTTATTTTTTTTAAACTACTACAGTCGGTACTCGGTACTCGGTGCTCGGTACATAAATACTCAGTACTATATATTTACTACGCCTTTTATTGTTTTGTACTAAAATACTAAACATTTGTATTTATTTACTTTTACTACATATTCTCTCTATTAAAAGACTCTCTCTTTCTCTCTCTTTTTGTTTGTTGTGAAGTTGTTTACTTGTAAATTATTTTTTTTTTACATAAATACTGACAGCTGGGGTGCTAGAGAGTGGATAAATACATAGCCTTCTCAAAAAATATCACATAAATACATACTGAATAATGCTGGATACAGTACTGTTTTTTATATTTTATAGCAATAATAATTGCGGAATGGCGAATTTTACCACAATGGCACCTGATGCTACGTATAAGCCTATAACAGCAACCCTTAAAAAAAATGAAAAAAAATAAGCAGAACAACCAATTTTATTATTAAGAACATCCCAAATTTGTCGATTCCCAAATAATTGAGCTTATTACGCTCATTTTCAAGTCTCGACGATATTTAAATGCTTATGTGTTTTACCACGACAATGTTACAACTCATTAGAAGCAGTGAGAACTAAGTGCCTCAGACATTCACATACGCACAAGTATATAACTTGATTAGTCGTGGTGCGGGTTATTCAATAAGATATACAATTGACAGCTACCTCCATAAACCTTTGTGTTCGCGCTAACGCCGCGCACTACTAAATCACAATGGGTGTAGAAACCAAAGACTCGACCGTCGACTTGGAAGAGAAAGGTGATCTAGTGGGTGATGCCCTACCCGATTTCTACCCCTCCAAAGGTCTCACCTCTGCGGAGGCAGAAAACCTGCTGGCGCAATGGGGACGCAATGAGTTAATTGAAGAAACCATCCCCTCTTGGAAGGTTTTCCTTATGCAGTTATACGCTCCCATGCCCATCATGATCTGGATCGCTATCATCATCGAAGCTGCCATTCAGAATTGGCCCGATATGGGAGTTCTTCTGGCCATCCAATTTATCAACGCTACCATCGGTTGGTACGAGATTACTAAGGCTGGCAATGCCATCGCCGCCCTTAAAGCATCGCTCAAGCCCATGGCGACAGTCAAGCGTGACGATAAGTGGCAGAACATTGATGCTGGTGGTGTTGTACCTGGTGATCTAGCACTCCTAGGTGCTGGTTCCGCCATCCCAGCTGATTGTGCTATCAACAAGGGTCGTCTTGAAGTGGATCAGTCTGCGCTTACAGGAGAGTCTCTGCCCGTGACCATGAAAGATGGTGATCAACCCAAAATGGGATCCACTGCCACTCGTGGCGAGGTCGAGGCCACTGTGTGCAGCACTGGAATGAACACTTTCTTCGGAAAGACCGCTGCTATGTTGAACACCGGTAATGAATTGGGTAGTTTGCAAAAAATCCTTCTGCGGCTCATGGTTATCCTGGTCGGGCTGTCCGTCACACTCTGTGTTTCTGCGTTCATCTTCTTAATGGTTATGGGACAAGATTTCAAGGAGTCTATCTCGTTCACTGTAGTTGTACTGGTTGCCTCTATCCCCATTGCCATTGAAATCGTGACCACGGCCACACTTGCCATTGGTTCTCGTGCTCTATCCGAGCACGGTGCTATTGTGTCGAACTTACAAGCTATCGAGGGTATGGCCGGTATGAATATTCTTTGTTCCGACAAGACTGGTACACTCACGCTCAACAAAATGGTTATCCAAGACGATTGCCCCACCTATTCTCCCGATCAGAATCAGTACACTGTATTGCAAGCTGCTGCCCTCGCCGCTAAGTGGAAGGAGCCTCCTCGTGATGCTTTGGATACTTTGACTCTTGGTTCCGCAGATCTAGATAGTCTGGAGCAGTATGAGCAGATTGATTTCTTACCTTTCGACCCGTCTATCAAGAGAACCGAAGGTACGCTCAAGGGCCCCGACGGTAAGATATTCAAAACTACGAAGGGTGCGCCTCAGATTATCGCCAAGTTGCTCAGTGACACTCCCGAAAACCAAAAGGTTAAGGATATGGTTGCCGAGAAAGTGAACGAACTTGCAACTCGTGGTATTCGTGCGCTAGCTGTGGCCAAGACCAAAGATGACAGTGACGAGTGGATCATGTTGGGTATTCTGACTTTCTTGGATCCTCCTCGTCCCGACACAAAGGAGACAATTGAGCGTGCTATGGAACTTGGTGTAGATGTTAAGATGATCACCGGAGATCATGGAGTCATCGCGAAAGAGACCTGTCGCCAGTTAGGTATGGGTACTAACGTGCAGGGAACTGAGGGTATCCCTCCGTTGGACGAGAACGGTGATCCACCCAAGAATCTGGGTAAGATCCTTGGTGATCGTATCCTAGAAGCTGATGGTTTCGCTGAGGTGTTCCCCGAGCACAAGTTCTTGCTTGTCGAGGCTTTCCGTCAGCAAGGTTTTGCCACAGGTATGACTGGTGATGGAGTCAACGATGCACCCGCTTTGAAGCGTGCTGATATCGGTATTGCCGTCGCCGGTGCCACCGATGCCGCTCGTGCTGCTGCTGATATTGTGCTTACAGGCGAGGGTTTGAGTGTAGTCATCACAGCTATCATCATGGCACGTCAAATCTTCAAGCGTATCCAAGCCTTCATCAACTACCGTATCGCCGCCACACTTCAGCTGTTGTTCTTCTTCTGGATTGAAGTGTTCGCCTTCCGACCCGAAGAGTACGAACCCAGTCCCGAAGGCCTTACGGCTGGAGGTGGTGATCCCGATTTGTACGAGGAGTGGCCTTATTTCTTCCAGGTCCCCGTGCTACTGCTGCTTCTTATTACCGTTCTTAACGATGGTACTCTGATCTCCATCGGTTATGATAAGGCTATCCCCAACAAGCGTCCCGACAAGTGGAACCTCAAGGTGCTATGGACCATGTCTATTGTGCTCGGTGCGGTTGCTTGCGGTTCATCACTGCTCCTTCTTTGGCTCATGTTGGACTCCTGGAATCTAAATGGTGTTGTACAGTCTATTGGTTTACCTGGTTTGTACTACGGACAGATCACCATCTCCATGTACCTGAAGATTTCAGTTTCTGATTTCTTGACCTTGTTCTCATCTCGTACCTACCCCGGTCCCTTCTGGTCACAAGCACCAGGAACTGCCTTGCTTTGTGGTGCCTCAGCATCTCTGCTGCTGTCTACCCTTCTGGCCTGTTTCCTGCCCAACGGAGATATGGACGAGGTTCCTATCGAAGGTCTTGTCCGTGCCGACTTCAAATGGTGGCCGTTGATCATCTGGGCTTATTGCATCGTTTTCTGGTTCATTCAGGATGCCTGCAAGGTGCTCGGCTATTACATTCTATACAAGTTCGATATCTTTGGCTCAGTGTCTGGTGCGGCCATCAACATGAAGCACGCCAACACTGTCACCGACATGCCTCAAGCCCGCAAGAGTATTGCCGTGGTTGAGAACAGGTTGTTTATCCGCAAGATCGATGCTGCCATCGAATCTGTTGAGAAGGCCACCAAAGCCGACCCCAAATTGGAGGGCGAATTCGGTGAGATTCTCTCTGAACTTCGCACAATGCGTGCGGATGTCCAGCATTTGGCCTTGAACCCCAAGTCAGCACCTGGTGCACGTTCGTCAGTTGCTGCTCGTGCGTCGCAGATGTCACAGGTGGTGCGGGATCCCACTACTGGCTTGTCCGAGGCACGCAGCTCTACTGCGGCTAGACGTAGCTCTGTGGCGAGACAGAGTGTGATGAACGGTGCTAATAGTGAGGCCTTTATTCTGGATCAGCAGACTGAGGGACGGGTGTCGAACATCCGTAGTGCTATCCAGGATGTACACGACAAGAACCTTGCTAGAGAGATTGAGTTAGCATTGGACGCGGTTGAGCAGGCCGCTGTGAATGTCCATGATGTGGTAGATACCGCCCACGGAACTTCAACCTAAGCCATGTATGCTGTGTGAATCAGTCAGGCCAGTACTGTGATGCAGTCGCAAATAGAGTGACGCACAAATGTACATATAGACACCATATGTTATAAAGTAATAGAAACTAGCTTTTGAATTATTATTATTTTATATCAACAGTTCACTTTATGCACGTTAGTCTCTAGATTGTATATGTAGTTGGTTCATCACGTTTACAGTATTTACAACTTAAAGCAATGCCATCCACACAATATATATTTGACTGTACTCTACGACCCTAATTTATTTGTTTCGCAGAATATACTTTCAAACCCCGGGAAGGAGATGCACCAATATGATATTCCTGCGTGCACATCAAATACTCGCTCATGCGACCGGAGTCCGTACAAAGAATTTGGGCCAATACTCCGTAAGCCTGTTGATCGGTGAAATAGTACACTGGTAAATATATCCGACCCTATCGCTGTTGTTATATCTTAGAAAATTAAAAATTCTTTTTGACACGAGTAATACTGCTGATAAGCGAATCAAAATCATAGCGATCGAAACACTGTTACTATTTTTCGTTGCAAATAGAAACATACAGCTAAATATCGATATACATATATTAATATATATATACTACATATATTAATATATATATATTACATATATTAATATATAT
>NW_014040287.1:74056-89909 GCF_001186125.1 Sphaeroforma arctica JP610 | reverse complement strand
AATAATATGTATATATATATATATATATATCTATACTATATATATATTCTATATATATATATATATATATATATAAGTGATACTACTTTATTTGCTGACATGGATTTGTTTAATGATATTGTTCTAGTTGTATGTCGATATATATATTGATATTTGTACGTCGATGAACTACGTACACATGACAATCTATATGTAAGTGACCATTGTGTCTTCGATCGTTTGTTAATGTTATATCCGGTATACATGAATTGAGTTTATTAACTTTCTCCTGCACGAACTCGCTTGAAGCCCAATGACGATTTCTTGACAAACAAGCGTCTGCGCTCATTTGCAAATCGATGAATAAAGATAACAATGTGTGCTCATGTTAAATGAGCAAAGTATAAGTGAAAGTACAGGTTAGCCATGGTGCTTGCATTATTCGTAGGAATGTATTATAATAGTGCTTCATGGCACTCAAACTTAGTCTTGTGCGTACGTCGGGGTAGTTGTGTGTTTGATGTCCATTCACGGTCTATGCACCTTTTTAAACTGGGATACAATACAGACATCAAATCTATATATACTTCAATTTATACGATACCTTAAAAGTGTATGCTATTGGAAAATAGAGATATGCATACTCATGCCATTCCTACTTTCGGTACAGTCATACCAATGTGTGTTGTATATCGATAAAATTTGCTTCACATCCAATTCGGTATGTTTGTATGTCTGGAAATAACACTCGATACTCGCATGCTCAGCTATATATCAGAACATTGTAGATATTTATATCAACTCGAACAGTATAGGTAAGTATACGATGTCAACGTTTCCAAGTCTTTTGTTCGTGTATGTATGCTCGCATGTAATCGTAGCATATGAACCCATTAGATCGTATCGACGATTTAGACGAGAATGTCGATGCCACATCACGTTTGCCATACACGAGCCCCATATACATATGTTAGTTTGATGATCTCAGGATGTTTTTTCTTTCGCATATCGCATGTGAAAACTAGTATTCGGGGCACGTGTTCTGTAGTCGTGATATTGTCCGGTTTGTTCATCGCTATGCACGACAAACTAACGCATACATATTCAGAATATGAACTTATCTTAATGTTACTTTGCTTGCTTCACGCAGATGGCCGCGTTTCCAAAATCGCATCGATGATTGCGTCGTTCACATCGATCAAATTCAACTACTATCTCATGCAAGAGAAATACGAAGGGCCCAAAGAAGAGGTACGGGTGCTGAGTGACTCATGATATGATATGGAATACGTATGCGTACAAAGGATCCGTTTTGGTTTGAGTATGATGGATTATGTAGCTTTGCCCTACCAGTTTAGAACTTAAACGCTGAGTATTGAGACTGTTTGCGCACGTATCTGTGGAAGTATATGTATTTCAAAAGTATCTATACAGGCACGTTCCAATTTGCATACTAGATAACAGGGTATCTATCCTGGGGTTTTCTGTGGTAACGTCTGCGTATTGTACAACACAGGTGCGGGACGTGTCTTGTACGCAGTGCGACTAGTCCGCATAGATTGGTGTGTTTTGTCTATGACATTTTATATATTGACATATATATTGATTTTGATTTTGATATTGATAATGATAATGATATTGACATTGATATATATATCTCTATATATCGCTGTATTTATAAATTTATATATATATATATATTTATATACTCTTTAGTGAGTTCATCGACAACTCGCGGATCCTACTTACAGCCATAAATCAGACCCTACCGATGCAACACGGAGTGTTGCGCGCTGCGATGGAGCAAGTTCTGACCCTTTGGTCGTCTTTGCATATATCTGGGTGAGTCTGGATTTAGAAATGCTGTATGTTGTCTGACTCATATCATTTGTATATCAATTGACAGAACATCAAGAAAAAAGTAGACCACATGGAAGCCATATTTGATGGTCGACTCTTTGCTTTACCGAAAGAATCAGACGCTGTGGCTAATCTTCTCTGGCGACAGGACTGGGACTGCAAGCGCAACTCCATCTCAATGCTTGCGCAGAAGCACTTCAAGCCGAAGGAAATACACGCCTGCTCGTGTGCGACGGTACGGGTTGCTTATGAATTGTACATGTGTGTTGATGTTTGTGTTTGTGCACTTATCTGATGGTATATATATCCATGCTGTAGTGGTCTGAAAGTCCTTGTTTGTGCAGGAAAGACGGTGAAGCTCGACATCTTCGTATGCAAAGTAGTTTTTTATACCAAAGGATTGTAGATGTACATGAGGAGCACAACAAATATTCAAAACACTATATCACATATTTATATACTGATTCTGAAGATGAAGGTGATGTTAAAGGAGAGGAAGAACATAGTTTGGGAGGATATGCCGGATCACTTCAAGATGGGCACGTTTGCGAAGCGAGGCATTGTCGAGGTGGAGGGATTCAACCCCAGAACTAAGGAGAAGGTGGGACGTTTCATGTCTATATGTGTCTGTGTTTGTGTCAAGGTGGACCTATGCATTCAATTATCCGTATAGTAAAAGGAAACCAGTATAGCTGAAATGATATAGGCTAGTTGTGTACTGTGGCTCCGTTGAACTGGTGTGACCACGGAACATAGACACTCTCAAGCATATCTATATGCTTGTAAGAGGAGTTGACTCTCCATAATGTCTATATGCTTTAACGTGCAATGAGGCTCTCTCAAAATTTTCTATTATGTTTGTAAGAGCAATTTATCGTCTGTATGACCTTTTTTTTTTTTTGGTGTTTTTGTTTCTACTGCTCTCCTGAGTGATGTGCTCAACCAGCAACAGCTCCTGTGGCTGTCTCAACACGGCAACGTATTTGTGACTGTGACGTTAAAGTGTTAAATTAGACACGTATTGTCTGTTGTTTTTTTCCCGTGGCGATTGTCCCATGTGTGCTACTGTCCTATTTTGAGTATGGGAAGGACTTTTGACCCTCCAGCGTCTCTGTCTGTCTATCTATCTATATATGTATGTATGTATGTGTGTGATCCATATGTAGGCTTTGTGTGCGAGGATTACACACAATGTGTATTCACCGCATGCCATATGTCTTACATTCAATACTAATTTTTTTTTCAAATGGAACTCACCCCCACTTCCTGGTAATTGCCGCACTGTGGTAGTCGATCACATGCTGAGTCCGTTTGAATGCAATCGGCATATTAAATTTTAGTATATCTCTGTCTATCTGAACGCTCACTTGTGAGTTTGTTTTGTATCATTTTATATTCTTCGACATTTGTTCTGAACGCCTCTTGGCGATTGGTCATTCAATTGATTTTCCGCCTTGCGTCAGATGGTAGTTTTCTAATCCCGTTTGTCTACCCCAATTCCTTATGTACTCTCCCAGTGTTGGGCAAAGCGGAAGAAGGTTGTCACACGCACATTCGAGCTACTCAAGTACAACGGAGGCCAGGAAGTCGACCAAGGCAAGGTATTACCGAGCTCTGACAAACAGACCGACGTCGTGAAAGTATCTTAAATATAATCAATCATCTGTAAATCCAGTATATGCGTGTGACCTGAATGGTGTGGTTCGTCGCCCATGTTGTACTCGTGCTGTACACTTCCGGGTGTATGGATTACAATACACCCCCTTCACCTCCGGTCTTCGAGATGCTTATTGTTGTAGTCATGCTGCGGAAGCCTTGGTAGTATCATGTACTGTGTAAGGACTGTATGAATCTAGGCATCACTACTCACAACTGGTTTTAGTATGTACTGTGTGAGGACTGTATGAACCTAGGCATCACTACTCACAACTAGTAGTAGTATGTACTGTGTAAGGACTGTATGAACCTAGGCATCACTACTCACAACTAGTATTAGTATGTACTGTTTGAAGACTGTATGAACCTAGGCATCACTACTCACAGCTAGTATTAGTATGTACTGAGTGAGGTCTGTATGGATGTAGTCATCACTACTCACAACCTACTGCCACCTGCCCAGTTGATCTTTGCAAAGACTTGGGACGAAGTGGATGATCTGGCGGACGAGTACAAGGCTTCCACTGCCAGTGACAACACAGCAAACGTACCTACCAGTGACACCACAACAAGCGTACCTACAAGTGGCACCACAACAACAGCAACCGATGACCTACCCACAGAAACCGCTACAGGCATCATCGCAGACACAACACCTGCTCTTGCAGTTGCAGCAGCAGCTCAGGCTATTTCGGCCACCGACATCGCACAGGCAGACGTCGCAAGTGACGTGAAGCGCTCGAGCGACACGGAGGACGCGGCTGGCGAGGCGGTTAAAAAGGTGAAGACTCGCACCGATACGTGAGTGCACTGGCTGTTGTAACGCACATGTACTTGGTTGTACTATTGGTGTATATGCACCACTTTAAACCCTGAACCCCTTGTTGGTGTGTATGCACCATAAAGCCACGCCACGAGCGAGTACCCTGCGATGTGTGCATGTACTGGCTGTTGTAACGCACATGTACTTCGTTGTACAGTTACTGTTAGTTTCTTTCTAGTATAAAGCCTTACTGCGATCAAACACTGTGCTGTATGCCCTGCCCTCACGGTTGATTTTGGTGAACCATTAGACTGTGCTAGAGTAGGATGCTCAGGCGGTATCTGTGGGATGCGTTGTGTGTGAGCGGTTTTGTCTTGTATCATACTATATATTGATGCCCTGTATGCACACATTAAGGCCATGAGCAGCTGCTATTTGATTGGTTGTAGCTTGTAGGTAGACAGTACATTCACACACGCACTGGCTTTCAGTGGGCAGGTGAAGGCGGGTTGCGCCGATATACAGAATGTGTAGTGTTCATGAGAGTGAGATTATATGGTAGTAGTAGTAGTATAGTGGTGGTAGTGCGATTGTAGTAGTAATAATAGTCGTGATAGTAGTATAGTGGTAGTAGTGGTAGTGCAATTGTAGTAGTAATAATAGTTATGATGGTAGTATATTAGTGTGGTGGTAGTGTAATTGTAGTAGTAATAATAGTCGTGGTAGTAGTATATTATTAGTAGTGGGTGTATACGGCTTCGGTTGACAGATATACCCCTTTTCGGTAGCAAATCGCGGCAGCACTATTCTCTGCCAACAGAAATGAATACATGTTCCATGTTCCATAGCAGGTTATATTCACGTATGTCATACCCAGATGAATGCTGAAGCTACTGCTCTCTGCACTACTCAACACGCACGTACGCGCGCATGTTAGTGCGTTATATTTTCAGCCTATAAACGTATCGACACTAATCAACACACATTAAGAAAAAACTTGCCCTCTACAACACGACGTTTTGCATTAGTAAATAGGTATCAACAGTCCTACTGCCTTCTTTTCATTGCTGTGTTCGAATGCATCATGATGTTGTGTGTGTGTGCGTGTCTGTGGGTATGTGGTGTGTGTGCCTGTTTCTGTGCCTGTGTGTGTGTGTTGGGTGTGTATTTCCTGGCACGGTTGTTAAAGTAGGGCAGTCTTTGTACCGGACAACCACAGGTCTGAAAACCCAACGGTCCGAGACACAAATTCTCTCGAAGTTCCAAACCAGTGCTGCTTCGAGCTCAGCTCTCCCCAGTCAAACGGACACTGAAAAGGGATGTCCAAAATCCAGCCGTGCCTACCACGTCGTATTCCCAACAATTTATCCCCTTCCATTCTGTCTGATATCCGACAATTCTATGCTATAGATATATCATGCATTCATAGTCGATTTCAAGGTGCTGGCGCATTCTGTTGAAAAGCCGATGCTGATGGTTGGCTATACTTTACTGACATAATACAACAGCGCCACTTTCCAGTCGCACCTCGACAGCCTGACAGGCCCATCTATCGTTTGGCATTGTGAGATGAATTCAGGCGCTTCACTTGTATACCTTATCCTCCACTATGTGATAATATTAGCCTTACAAGTCATCGTTCGCAACTGATATCCCTACATAGATCGACACCTCAGTACACCTATTGTGTGCGAGAGAGAGACATGCAGGGCCAAAAGATTATCGACTACATTACATACTAATATTGATGGTGCTGGAAGAGTCTTGTATCTGGGAATGGCACACATAAGAAGAATACACGCAGGCAAGTATCCGAGAAGTGCGGTACATCATGCGCGAATAGTACTTCATATGCGGGGTATTATATAGCCTGAAATCTCTACTGAGGTCTTCGTCCAGAACATTTCGATATTCATGGTGACAAGCAGGTTGCTAGAAATCCTACATATTAAAATATTACCTACAACCTTCAAACATACCATCTTGATGTCTAGCGATCTCACTATCTGTAGCAGGTCTGCCCTACTAAACTTTCATTTTGTGACCATAGTACGTGTGCACGTGAACGACATACTGTAAATATTGCTAAAAAGCATTTGCCAAGCGATGCAATTTGCTTGTGGCTTTCTGATAAGATGACTGTTTACCAGCCAAGCAACGTGAACTCTGATACACATACAAAAGGACAAGAAGGGATAACGCAATATATTCATCTAAGGTCAAGGATCATAGTCAATGTCCAAGAAATGGATGTTTGACTTGGACCTGTTTTCGGAATATATCGGGATATTTTGCACAGCTATCAAGATAGCAAGCCCTGTAGCAGTCGATCAGGAACTTAGTTGGGTCCCCTTGGTTGTAGCACATGTGAGTCTTTCAATCGGAAAGCTGAGCTTCTAAACCCACCATGACATCTGATTGACTATACCTGTATCATTTTGTACATAATGATAAATCCTGACCATTGTACTCGAGAGAGGTTCATGGCAAAATATCTCAGACATGGCCTTCTAAATAGGCATATTTAATTCAGTACATCTCTCTTGGCTCATAGCCTCCTAAATAAGAACCTAAGGAGGCTATGCTTGGGTCATACCAGCCAAACCCTAAACCCTAGACTGCTCATTACAGGGTTAAGTTTTTTCTGCATTTTAGAAGGCCATGGTTTGCCGTCTGTCTCTCATGGATGTATGTAATTAAATATATGTGTCTCCACATCAAAATGCATTCACAACAAAAATGTCTCTGAAGTGTGCTGTACTCTTCTCTTTACTTTTATCATAAATAACCGGATTGTTTGCTTCGAAAGAATTACGACGACGGTCCGCATTGATTAATCAGGATGATTGTAGTACTTAGTGTAGCGGAAAGCTGTCACTCATTGACACTCCTATGAACGAAATGCAGTCCAATGGTTTGTATGAGCAATAGCCCTATGAGTAACACTGCTGCAAGTATACGGACACTTTCGAGGCGTCTGTGTTTGTGCTATATGGCCCTAGTCGATGCTTGGGTGATACCTTAATGCTGTCGCATGTCTGCCAGAGTAGGATAGTGTGTGTAATTGTGTGCATCTATGAATAGGTGTGTTCGGACTGATAGTGTTCGTTGGGTATAGACGACCACAACTGATTCGCCTATATCGACAGGGCATGCTAGGAAGTTTTCAGATATGTGCATATAAGGTTGTGCCAGTTCATTAGGATGGATGTGGTGTACGTGCCTGACTCGAAATAGCGACTCGAATACGATATATATTGTTGCTCTGTGCATCATACATAGCCTGGCATCGTTTAGGTAGGCACCGAACAACAATATATACGCTTTGAGGCACGTGTCTGGCTTGAGTGCACTCGTGTGCACAAGGTTACTGAGAATCATCTGATAATAAGGAAAACCAGCGCAGCCTACATCAAGTATAGAAAGCCGGCGCAGTTGTTGAATACGTTTGTCCCGCGTGCGTTCTAAGGAATCTGCTCAGGGCACAAGGGAATACTGACAAATCATATGCCCTATATATATATATATATATATATATATATATATATTCTTTCGGTATAGTATCTCAACTGCGAATTTGTATCCGTTTAACTCTATACATAGATTTCAAAGATACTGCGCCACGTTTTTTTGACCATGTAAACACAAGTCTCAAAAACTGAAAAACATCATCGACACACCTCTATGGCATCATACACACACATGTAATAATAGTATCAACCCATCTCCTTTGTGCCATACATACACGTGTAGTAAGAATGTCACCTCACCTTCTTTGCTATTATTCATCTTCAAATGGCAAAATAGCTATTTACGACAAACATGACTGCACCAGACTTCAGAGCACATTCATAAATAGATCAAAGATGAAAGATGCCAGGCCAAATGGAATGCCTCTCTCTCAATTACATGGTAGGGAGAGAGAGATCTCGATACATGTGTAGTGTAGGACTGTAGGTCAGCTGATATTCGAGAATTTATCTTTTTTGGAAACTGTTCTTCTATTTACAAATACCAAAATAATGCTGTTTTTGTTGTTGTTTTTTTTTTTTTAAACGTACGTCTATCATGAAGGCTATTTATGAAACAAAACAAATAGAGAACTGTCCAGTCAGAGGACAGAGGAGTCGTTGGCTGTTCAGTGTTCAGTGTTCAGACCTGGGGCCCTGGGCTGATATTTACGAGGTCGCGACATGTCGTCTGAAAAATGTTGTACACGACCGTCTCGACGTGTCGTCTATAGCATATCGTATGTCGCATAGATATACAAACTCGACATATTGTCATACATACAGTCGGGAATTTTCAAAAGGTACTCGATGAAAGGTCCCGTGATGATTGGCGAATTTTTCAGATATAGATGATTCAAAGGGTCTAATTTCTTCACTTATGAGCCGGCCATAAGACATGTCACGAACTCGCGACCGATGTCGCGACATGTCGCCCAATAAAATAGGTAAACTACTGTCTAACGCGTCGCCATAGGCAAAAGACGTTTACCAGCTCAGGTTCACACTTCACGTGACTGTTGAATCAACCTGAGTGCTACTTCGTGGCGCCCATTATTTTGGTTCAACATATTCAGACTTTAGTTTCCACAACTTCTAAAATGTGATAATGAACGGTATGAACTTGATGATGTCAGAAGTGGAGCACAGAAACATAAGAGAGTAAATATATAAAACTGCTACGTAGCAGTTTTGTCACTTTGTGTGTATGCAATATGTAATACACACTAAATAGCAATAGCTAAAGCCGTGGAATTGTGGATCATAAAGCAATGGCTGCGTAGCAGCCAAACAATCAAGTAGTCCAGCACTCCCAGGGCCCACGAACCAGGCGGCCCAGGCCCCGGCCCAATTATTGGGCACTGGGCCTTAGACAGGCGCCAGGCGGTCCTGGACTCCTTTGTCGCCCCCCTCTCTGCTCTCTTCGCCAGGGGCCAGGGTACATACGTAAGGACTATGTATGACGAAGGACTAAGGAGTAAGGACTACTCTCTCTCACGGGCCAGCGCCCCAGCGGTAGCAATTTTTAGATATAAAATATGTAAATAGTAAATACGTTATTGTCGCTTGCTCGATCTTGCAAAATCTAGATTCTGGACAGTGGACGGTATAAAACTTCGTATGAATGTACCATCATTTAAAATTTTGAATACATCTTTGAAGACTTTTATAAAAAAAATATAGAGGAGTCCCGAGTCAGCCAGTCAGGTCCAGGTCAGGACTCCATGAGAGTATGTTTAAAAATTGGAGTTTTGGGAGAGTGAACTGTGGAGTAGTGTTGACTAAAAAATCACATATTTATTGAATAATCTCTTATACATATATATTGACCTTTTCTCTCTACAATTATCCATAGGTATGTACTCATCATCATAGAGTATAGACTATATAGATTATAGAGTATATCGCAACTATGTATTGAATTGCTGCTCGAATTCTCCAAGAACGTAGTAGATTTGCAATAAATATGGGGGTTTTTTTAAACAAAAAGGGACTCAAGAGTGTCAACTGTCAAGTTTCAACAATCAACAACACAAGAAGTCAATAGTAGGTTGCAAGACGCAAATCCACATTACACTCACTCACTCAGACTTGCAAGTTGCAGTCAACATTCAGCACTACCCAGCAGTCGGCAGTCGGCACTCGGCACTCGGCAGTCGGCTGTAGGTAGTCGGCTGTTGGGTACTCGCAGACTTGAACTCTCGTAATCTGTCCGTCTAACTCTGTCCGTCTGTCGAGTGTCATACAACTGCCAACTCACGACTGTTCAAATTATTAGTGTCGAGTTTTATAGGACTGTCCCGCTATTAGCCTTCATAGTTCATCAGTTACCAGCGTTCACCACAGAGAGTTATACATATGTAGTCTCACAGACCAGCCACACAGCACACAGAAGAGAAGTCAGAACAAGGAGACAGAAGAGTGACAACAACGTACAAATACTCATAACTGTCATGACACATCATGCGTCCCATCACTCATCAAGATTCATGCATGTCAACTGTCGAGTGTCAACCTGGTCCTAGCTGTCAGACTTTAAAAGCACTCACCAATTCGGTGTTCACGGAGATTCTCGCCCTCAGCCTAATAACCCCTCAGCCTGAGGCCCTAAGCCCTCAGGCCTCAGGCCCAGTCTCAGCCCTCTGTCAGTGTCTCACAGGGCTCGGTCACTCGGATGAGTCGGACTTCCGAATTATTACCGGGTCACCAATGAAGGTCCAATATAAGCGTAGTAAAACCACATACGAAGCTTGTATTGGACAACATAAAACTACATCATAAAATTCAAATGGGGTTTTCCTAAATATGGGGTTTTTCCCCAGTACATGAATTAGTCATGACCAAAATAATTCTCGGTATAAATGCCTTGAGCAGGCACTACAATAAAGCACTTATTCTAGCTCTTATAATTGACAGTCTAACCCAAATTTCTGTTCCGACTTCCGACTCCCGACTTCCGCCTCACTTCTGAAGTTCTGAGTCGGGACTCTCAGGACTGGGAGCCTGTGAGGCTAGTAGCAGTCTGTGAGACTGGTAGCAGTCTGTGAGACTAGTAGCAGTCTGTGAGACTAATAGCAGTCTGTGAGACTAGTAGCAGTCTACTAAGAGGGAGTAGAGGGATTGAGACCGAGTCACTGAGACCGGACGGCGGACGATCACTCTCTCCTCTCTCGATCACAGTTTTACTCCTTGATATTTGTACAAATACTTTGTATACTCTAAAATTTTACATTTTAAATTTTCTACATATTACAGAAGCGGAAACGCGGCTGCTGCCAACAGTGCCAACTGCCAACACACACACAACAAGAGTGAGAACTTCCTCTACATATGTACAACTCAAGTACTCAACACAAGAAGAGAGAGAGAATACAATTATCCACAAGTGCCAACAAGACACACAAGAAGAAGAGAGAGTGCGCAACACCAAGTATTGTTGACTTTTCTCGTTAGTCATAAATTTTAGTCATATGTAGGTATTTAGGCTTTTAAAGAGTTATTGTTTTCATTAATGGTACATAGCACATACTGTAGTGATAGCTGTACTCTGTAGTATTTACCAACTATAGTGGAATACATACATACATATATGTAAATACACATAGCCAAAAAAAAATACAAGAAAGCCAACTGCCACGCGCAGTGACAGGGTATTCAGGCTAACCTCAAACCGTTTTCCGTCGAAACTTTTATAAATCGAATAAATATACGTTTACGCTCAACTTTTATTCCAAATACGGTCCTTTTTATACTAATAGGTGCATTTTGTGGGTCTAAAAATTTAAGTATGTACTGATTTTACCATGAATCAGTCCTAAAAATGAACTAAGGTAGGCTCTTGTGATCACCTTATAACCGTTATAACGTTTTATAATTGAATAAATATGCGTTACGCTCAACTTCTATCTCATACCCCATAACGTAATGAGCTTAGCACTCAGGGGCTCAGGGGCTCAGGAGCTCAGGGGCTCAGGAGCTCAGGGGCTCAGGAGCTCAGGGGGCTCAGAGGCTCAGGGGGGCACCAGACCTGCAGTCCACCAGGCACCCTGCCATCAGCTCAACGACAAAAAAAAGTATACATTGTTTTTATTTTATTTTTCTTAAAAAATATCATATTTACAAGAAGAAGAGACTCGCTAGAGACTGAGAGAGTGGAGACTGGTCAGTGGGTCACTGGAGACTAGAGAACTCAAAACTGGTGAGTGGGGACTGGGGAGTGTGATCGCGGGACGACATGGAGTGAGAGAAACAAAGAGAGTATTTGTGCTCACAGCCCACAGGCCACAGCTCGGTACAAATGGTCCAAGCAACTGGCAAGTCGCATTTTAAAAATTTACAACTTGCAAGTCACATTATAAAATTTATCCACAGCAAGAGAAGAGGGTACAAATACAATGCCTACGCTTTGCATATGCTCATATTTAAGTTTTAGTGCAAACAAGTGAGCTTTTTGAATTCATCTTTACAAACAAGTGGACGAATTGCGTCGAGGTCTCTATAACGCCTGTAATTTACAAGTAGTCTGTGTACCTGCCTCGCAATCCAAATTTAAGTCATAATGTCCGAAAAGGCAGCAGACACGAAGTTGAAAAGAAAGGCACTCAATATAAGAGTGAGTCATCGAAGCTCACTTTCTCCAATATCCACGGCCGCTGTTAGCTCCCCGAAGTCAATTAGAGAGCACATTATCATCAAAAGGTCATGGACACGGGTCATCGAACCTCAATCGGACAAAAATAATACGTTATTGCAGTTCGTTAAGACATTTTACAAGCTTTTATTTGATCACTTGCCCGTTCTCGAGACTGTCTTCAATTCTCCCGATGTGCAGAGTAAGTATTTAGCACTGACTGTGGCTCTCACTGTGGATAAGAAAACAGCATCAGCCACTAAACGACAGCAGATCGAGCAGGAATACATGACCTTGAACAAAACATTAGGAATATATCTTAGCACGCAAGTAGTGATAGGTAGAGTATTATTGCTCACTCTAAAGGAAACATTGTCCGAGAATGAATACTGCATCAAGGTGAGGATAACATGGGTGAATCGATTGACTAAATTGATTTTCTGCATACAAGGTGAGGGAATGGGGTCTTCGATTAAACAGGACGATGTCAAGACGCTTCTGCAATCGACAGAAGTGAGTAATGACTACTTCCTCGCATCACTAAAGCAGGGAATTCCGATGTGCCCAGGCATCGGTGATGCTTGTGAAGCGAAGAAACCAATGTTCAGGCGGGGGAGCAAAAAAAAACGCTCTACATCACTGTTTGATGCTAATGGACTAGTCGAAGGGACACCACGGTCTACTACCAGTCGGTCGCCGAAAATGCAAGCCATCCGGAAAGTTTTTCCGAACAATAGCTACGATATCAGTGGTAAAGGAACTTTACGTAACACGGAACTAAACGAGTGTTTGAAATCTGTACAAGACGCAGAAAATATTGAAGGGGAGTTTGAATCGAGCAAAGTGCGTGCTGACGGTACTACAGAATTTTACTCCAGTATACCTATGATGGAGACAGTGGTAAACAAAGAATACAGAGGTCCTTTGAGGCGTCGTGCGAGTACGAGTGTGCAACGCGCGATGAAAATGGTATCCGCATTGGTACCTCCGAGGTTATCGGTGTCAAGTAGCGAGAAACATATTGAATCATAATGACAGTAAATACCGTGTATACAATAACGGCATTTCATTTCTTTTTCAAGTATCGTTGACATGTCTCGTGCATGTAATGTTCAGCAGATGCAAAGGCTTGGAATCTCTCATCAAGGTATCTAAGGTGTAGCTAGAGTAAGACCCGCACCTTCGAAGTAGATCAGGCAGCATTCTGACCGCAAATTAATTGGCACTTTAACTGTAGCATGTATGTGAATCGCTGCCGTCACATTCAGGTAAAATCCTGGTGTAGCCGTAAGCCGACTTTGCAGTGTGCGCCGGTGTGGCTTGAAGGGTCACATACCACTCGTCTCGCTACATATGTACCTATTTTTTATTTGATATTGTTTTTTTTATGTTCTACATAAAATACATACCCTCTCGGGGACAAGAATTTGCCCTTGGAGATGTTTTTTAGGATGTTTGTTTTTAAAAAGACAAAAAATAGGGGTTTCAGGAATTGTATTTGGTTCAGTCGGATACCTTACTTCAAACCCAGACTTTGGCAGAGCATGGAATTCGAAGTAGTGACCCTATACCTATCGAGGAGTTCGATAGCGGAAACGACTTATACTGACCTGCTCTTGAAAATCACCCGAACCCTTTTTTGAAAACATGTTTGGTTCGAGCTCCACCAAAACCAAAAATTAAAAAATTAAAATAAAATAAAAAAGGTCGTTTTGGATATGCTGTTTATATATAGACTATTTGGGTCGATATCAATCACTTTTAGGGTCGATCATGGCACATTTTAAAACCCCTAAATACCTGACAAATATCCAAGAGACTCCATTGGCATGTTTTGTCACTCACAAAGTTAGAAAACACTAATATGAGAAGTAGCCGTATTATTACTATACTATATGTATAATGTATGCACACTTGTAATTGGTAGCTTCGGTTGTGATAAGCATGTCGAACAGGTCAAGGCACTTGAGTGGTGGCCGGGTGAAGAGACAAAATTTAGGAGACAGACAAACGAACAAGTTTACTGCAGTTATACAAGATTATGAATTTGAGCCTGATGATATAGAGTTAATTAAATGAGGATAGTACTTTTGATAGGGAAGAAACTTTCGTGGATGCTTTACTAGATTACTAGATGATGGGAAGTATTTGAAGGGACGATGGGAGGCTGTCTATACAGGTGCGTCAGCAAGGACAGACAGAAAAAAGAGATTGAAAGCCAAGAAGATCTGATTAGGATCCGATCATGAAGTCTTTCTTCAGTAAACCCCTAAACTCTCAACCCTAATACTCTATTCGACGTCAAGTGTTCTCTCTGTGTCAACCCCACGACATAAATCTGTTCAAAATTTGCAATCGTATCCTTAGAGAGTGCCTTCTCTTCGACAATCTCTACGTATATGTTTCTTTTAGAAGAAGGCTATGTCGCATAGCTCTGTTGATACTCGTTGAAGCGTTTTCTTTACCGTATTTCAATGTTTTGGCCGCCGACAGTCAACAATCTAAATATTGGCCACTGCACGGGCTGTCATGGTCGGATATTTGGCCTCATCAAAATGGCCGAAATTTTTTTTATTACGGCAATGGCTTCCTTTACACAATCCTAATCACACTGGATATTTTGTTTTTGAAAATTCCAATTTTTTGACGTAGAAAAATATAGAGAAGTAAAGGACCAAGTAGGGTGATCTACATCCGACTGCGCCATAGGATTTTAGTTTTTACCTGGCCCGGACCATGAGACTGCTTGAGAATAAAAACCCCTATCTTTTAGAACCGGATTTTCAACAAAAAAAATCACATCATGTGATATTTTTCCATAGCCTTCTCAGAATTGAACTGTTATTCTAACTATTTAACATTTCTGTCGGATTGTCAAATCGTATTTCGCCGCCGGTAATATATTGTGTTGTCTGTCGACTCGAGTCTGTAAACTTGAATGTACTGTAACAGGTACTGCTTGCGATGCTTGCAGCGTATACGATGCGTTGTATCAATGTTTATCCATGCAAATATGCGCGTAGCCTATATCGCTAGAAACCTATCCACTACAAACATGATTTGAAGTGTATTTGATTATTTCGTAGAACGAGCATGAGGCTGCCGTGTTGACACAAACAAAAGAAGCTAGCGTCAACGAGATGTCACCTGAGTTGCTGACTATGGGTCCTGCTCATGTGCTCATAACCATGGGTGGCGAGATAAAAATACATGCTCGAAGTAATGCGTAGTGTATGAACAATATCATAGTGGAGTGGCCGTAAATTTTATACGCATACATGGCGAAACACCCTAAAATACTCACAGCCAGGTAGAGGTACCCGTTCTATGTGTTCAAATTAAGGATGATACTTTCCGTGAGAGTTCCATGACAACACATACTGTATAGCAAGATCTCAATTCGTAGTCTGCTTCCTGATATCCTAATTTATGTACATGTATGTGTATCATCACTTG